>NW_024396614.1:144673-209898 GCF_016617805.1 Bactrocera tryoni
TTTTGGCGCAATTATCGACGCTTGTCAATTTGCCCAATATATTAGTAGGAGAAAGCTCAATACTTATTTAATTTATAAAATGTGAATTTAAGTTTTCTAGTTTTCTTTCATACAAAATGATATGCATTTCTTGGAATATCACTAAGAAGTATAACTTCATCCGCGCGTAGGGACTCCACGCACCTTTTTTATACTCTCGCAACAATGTTGCTAACGAGAGTATTATAGTTTTGTTCACATAACGGTTGTCTGTAAGTCCTAAAACTAAAAGAGTCAGATATAGGGTTATATATACCAAAGTGATCAGGGCGACGAGTAGAGTCGAAATCCGGATGTCTGTCTGTCCGTCCGTCCGTCCGTCTGTCCGTCCGTCCGTGCAAGCTGTAACTTGAGTAAAAATTGAGATATCGTAATGAAACTTGGTATACGTATTTATTGGCTCCATAAGAAGGTTAAGTTCGAAGATGGGCAAAATCGGACCACTGCCACGCCCACAAAATGGCGGAAACCGAAAACCTATAAAGTGTCATAACTAAGCCATAAATAAAGTTATTAAAATTAAATTTGGCACAAACGATCACACTAGGGAGGGGCATGTTTGGACGTAATTTTTTGGAAAAGTGGTCGTGGCCCCGCCCCCTACTAAGTTTTTTGTACATATCTCGGAAACTACTATAGCTATATCAACCAAACTCTATAGAGTCGATTCCTTCAAGCATTTCAATATACAGTTTAAAAATGGAAGAAATCGGATAATAACCACGCCCACCTCCCATACAAAGGTTATGTTCAAAATCACTAAAAGTGCGTTAACCGACTAACAAAAAACGTCAGAAACACTAAATTTTACGGAAGAAGTGGCAGAAGGAAGCTGCACTCAGGCTTTTTCTAAAAATTGAAAACGGGCGTGGCGTCGCCCACTTATGGACCAAAAACCATATCTCAGGAACTACTCGACGGATTTCAATGAAATTCGGTATTTAATATTTTCCTAACACCCTGATGACATGTACGAAATATGGGTGAAATCGGTTCACAACCACGCCTTCTTCCAATATAACGCTATTTTGAATTCCATCTCATGCCTTCTCTATATAATATATACATTAGAAACCAATGATGATAGCGGAATAAAACTTTACACAAATACGGTATTTGAAAAATATGTAAATGCGAGAGTATAAAATGTTCGGTGACACCCGAACTTAGCCCTTCCTTACTTGTTTTTATTGAAATTGAAAACTACCAGCCAATAGAATCTATCGAAATATTAGCAAACACTTTAAACGGTGACTTGATGGTTTTTTTCATACAATACTAAGAGCGATAAGTGATGAAGGTATGCAGCAGCAATCACTTGAAGTAGAGAAAATAATTTTTATCCACCCGAAAATATGCAAATTATTTGCTGTGCAAAAGTTTGTTATCAGGCAACAAACGCAAAGTGAAATTCGAAAAGCTGCAGAAGAATTCCAGCTACGAGTCGAGTAAAGTCAAGTTAAGTCAACTAAACTTAAGAACATGTCAAAAGAATAAATAATAACTTGGTATATTTAGGCGGTATGTTGGTTTTTTGTGTGTGGAATATTTTGAAAAATTGCTTACCAGCAATTTTTAACCAGTAACGGTGTTGTTCGGCAATGCTGTCAATGCGCCTAAAAATATGCAAATTATTATATGAAACTCCATATTGTGGAAAGTATAGCCCAAAGTTGGCTGCCGAACGCGAGCTGTTGTCACGCTTTTGAAATGACTGTTTTACACCAATTCCAGGGAGTGTAGATGCCAGAAGATTTTCAATCAATTTGATAGCGTTTTTGCATTTTTTCAATGATGTCAACATATGCTTTCACATCTGCTTTACCTTTGAAGGAATGTGTGGATGAAATGTAGAGGTTGAAGAGCAAGATCACTTTAACTTATAAAGTTTACATTTTCAAAGTTCAAAACTAATAACTTAGAGAGTTTCTTCTAAGATCAATTCTGGAAACTCCTCAGTCGTTTGAATAACTACCTACAATATAACAATCTTTCTGAAATTTAATGGTATGCTGCAGACTTTATGAATTGTATATATGTATGTAAGTCTGGGGAGAAATATACATTTCAATATTAGGTTAGGCATGGCATTACAAGAGCAGGAAGTCTGTAAAAATATTTGGACGCTACAGTAGAGGCAAATATTTCCGAATATAACGCTTAAACGCCCAAAATAGAATATTTTCCAATTATGACCACCTAGCTACATCAGAATTGCGTTCTTTCATCAACCAGAAACGGGTGCATCAAATACAGAGGAATTGAAGCTTTCAGAGATACACCTACAGAAACTCTATGAAACCTTGATTGTAGAAAGTCCCAATTTTCAGTGATTTTTAGTTTGTACTAATCTGTAACTAAGAAAATGCGAATAATTATAAAGGTCTATCACCGCTTATTGAGGTCTTCATTTTCATCCATAAAAAATATCTTCGAACAGAGGCGCCTGCAGCAGTCATATGTATTCCTAAATACTAAAGTGGACTAACAAAGAACTAATTTAACAAGGAATTGCGGAGAAGTAGCAAGCGAAAGGGAAAAACTGAAAAAAGGAGGTGAAGCTTAACTTTAGAAGATGGAAAGGTAAGGACCTAGTGACGCAACCATATGTACGATTGTATATACCATGTATATAAAAATTTAAAAAGGACTCGCAAAAACCAGACTAAAACTGAAGATTACTAACACGTTTAACCAGCTTTTTGGTTAACTGGCAAGTTTTTAGTGGGAATGGTATGTCGACAATAAATAATGTGGACAACAAGTTAGCATGTGTGGAACGCAAAGCAAAAACAACAACAATAAAGCAGTATATGCATAAACAATTAAGCGAGGAACAATAAAGTGTTTGCCGAAGAGTAAAAGAGAAGCTGAAAATAGCTGTAAATCGTGTTATATGAGATGTTTCTGCAAAAGAGTGGGGACAACAACAAGAAAAGAGAAATGTTCGGTCTTTCACACCTAAATAGAAAAATTGCACACTTGATGAAAACAATTTTTCTTGCCAACGACGATGACAATACACTTCGTCAAGTGGTTACAAGCATAGCACGACAGCCGTTCAAGACGCGCCGTGCGCTGACATGTGAACTAGAATCTCTCATACGACGTGTATACTGCGGCTCGAAATACGTTGCGTATGAGTAACCACGCACAGGCACGCACAAGCACAAGCACAGGAAATTGAAATAACGGTATATACATACGTGCAGTGGCAGAAGTTGTGTGAAGAATGCGTGACTTTGGCGTTTGTTTTATTTTCATAATTGTGCAATAATTCTGTAAATGTTTGTTTGAGGTGCAAACCACTATAACCGCTATAAATCGCTTCATCCAGCCATGTGCAGCTGTCAACTCACGTTTTTTCTGTTTTGTTTCCTTCAAATGAGTTGTTAACGGATTGCGCAAAGTGTTAGCTTGCAGACGCAACTTTTCCAATTTTTACCCCGCACATCGTTCACAGCGCTTATATGTATGTGTGTGTTTTTATCTTAAATGGCACACACGCTTGCCGACAAGTTTATATTACAATTTGAGTGAGTGATTGTTCGTGTCGTTAACAACTATAATAGCTTGCAATAGCCTTTTTATCCTTGACCGCATAATGACAGTTTATGGACAAGCGGTTCTTATCTTTTTTTTTAGTTCTTCGTACAAGTTTTTTATTTATGGTTTTCTTTTTGTCTTCTTGATACTTTTGGCTTTGGCTTATAACAAATGCTTAAAACAATGTTAATATAAGTTCAGTTGCTATAGTAACAAACATACCCGACAATTCTTGGACGGGATAAGCCCAACCATTTGTGCAGTAATATGTCCATTCAAAAACGTAGCATATTAGAAAGGCTCTATTGTGTATGAAAAATCCAAATCTTGTCACAACTTAAAGTCTTTTTGATAGAATCTTGGGAGCAAATCCGTAGTGGAAAAAGAAATTATTGGTAAGAATCGGCCAGGATTTATCCAGCGTTAGTATATAATCTGCAAAGAACCTAGGGCCATAATTGGTAATATATCGTACTTAAGGGGCTATACCAGTGTGACGCATGAAAAATTAGGCGATTTTCGTGAATTTTAATAATACGTAATAAAGTATATTTTTAGATATATTAAATTTTTTTTTGTTACAAAAATATTGAAAAATAACGGAGTTATGTGCTGTCTGCGAAAGTGCCCAAAAAAAGTGCCTCAACTGCTGACATGATTCCCGTCAGATGAGTAGCTGAAACAAAAAACTTCAAAATGTTTATTAAAGTTAAATATATTTTCTATACAATGAACTACGATCTTTGAAGAATATCAAAAAATAATAAAATGGCGTTATTTTGAAAAAAAAATCGTTTGTTTTCGAAAAAAATGGCCGTTTTTTTAATGCCAAATTGACAATTTTCAACCAATTAAAAATATCGTAGTCATTTTATAGCAAATGTATTCAGTTATACCCAGTTTTAATTTGAAGTCGATCGGTCAGTTTCTCGTTGAGTTATGATGTCAACAATTTTGGAAAATGTCGTTTCAAGAAAAACGCGTTTAAAGTCTCATTTATATATGTTTGCACCTCTGAGCGGTCGCTGTTTAGAACGCAGCCATTCAAAAACTATTCAAGATACGACCTTGCCGATTTCACAGGATATTTTTTTGAATGTGTCAAACTGGTATAGCCCCTTAAAAGTCCCAAAGCAAGCAGTCCTTCAAATTTCGACAACTCGATTTTTCAGTTCCATATAATTGTCCATATGTATATTACTTTACTACTTTCAAGGAAGACTTTGCCTTCCGAATGGTGTTCTTGCAGACATACATATATGCGCAAACTTTTTCGGGCACCAACTCGCTATTAAACTAACTGCTTTCAACAACATCCGAGGGAAAGACAGAAATTTGAATACGAGATACATTTATTTGCGTTATTTAACAAGATTTAATTTTGCAAAATTTCATTATATTTCCATCCAATTCAGCTTTCACAAGACGATAGCGCCAACAAGCGCAGGACTAGGGTGAAAACGATTTGAATATTCTCATGCTTTTCTACATTTATAGATACATAAATGAAGAAGAAGAATACACTTTTTGCCCGCTATGTGATAATTACAAAAATTTGCATAACAATTACAATGTTCCAAACAAAACCAACAAGGAAGCAGTCAGGCAGCCGAGCGTAAAGAGAGCTCGCTTCATGTTCAGCTGCACTGGTAGCTGCTATTAACATATTTGTGCTTTGAATTTTTTTCTGTGTTCTCTGCTTTTTTTCATGCGGAAATAACTGTCAAACCAAAGTGTAGATAAATAAGTATCGCTTGTAATTTCCGTTTGGCGACTTAATATTTGCATTAGTAAATCAACGAAATTTTTCCGCTTTTTGTTCTTTGTTCCTCATTTTGTAGTTTTTACTATTTTGTGCTTCGCATACTTCTATCCTGCTTCGCCAGAATTAACATATCCGTCGGCAATCACTTTTAAAATCCCCCACCAAAAATAAGAGGCACAAAGAATGCCGTGAAAAAACTGCAAATGGACAGACAGCGACAAGCTGTTTAACTTGCTAACAAATTTCGCACCCAGCTTAAAGAAAAAACATCAAATAAATTATCTGAGACAAAAGAACAATAATGCAGGCAGAATTAGCGGCAGCTCTAAATGTAAATTACAACAACAATTTCAACGCCCATATGACCGGTTACTCAAGCGTGTGTTTCCTTTCCCGGTTTGGGGCTTTAGCCAGTATTCACGAGTCACCGAAGGCATTAAATCAAAACAGCTGGCTTCGGGTTTCAATTACTAATCGTTAACAGATTCACGCCTTTATTAGATCACTTACAATCGAGTCAATGGGTCGATATGTCACCAGAAAGTGATCCCAACCGGAAGATGTGCAAACTCTAGGCACCACGGCTAGTACTGAAACGCTTATGGCGAATAAATATACGTTTGTACTTTTTGCGTTTTCGATGTCTGTTCTTTCCGCTTCCTCTCCTTATCTATCGCGTTCTTTCTACACCATCTTATCTTTCTCGCTTTTAGTCGCCAATGGCGTTTAACTTGCGCATTTCCAAATTTCTAAATCGTTCGTTTGCTTTCTGAAAAGACTCATTCGAATTACAATTGAACTTGCAAAAGCTAGGTCAAGGAGTACATCTTACATGTAACATCTCTGAATGTCAGATATCTAGCATAATTCAACGAAGTGACTCCCTTACGTCCACTACATAATTTTTTGCATAAGCCGTTACAGTCGTAGGGCTTTACCCGACTCCTATTCTTGTGCCCCCGATGCGCACCATGGAAACGAGAGTAACTCTTGTGTAAGATGCGGTAGCTAAATTCTGTTTCGGTTCGGTTCGGTCTAAGTGTTCGCTGAAGCCTAATTGCAGCGGACAAGGACTGAGATGAGTAGGTCGTACAGTGGGCATATAAAAGAACGAAAATACGGTGTGGGATTCGTGGTGAGGTAAAAACTCTCCGACACACTCAGTCCGGTGGATGGACGTCTACCTACAATCCGAAACAAACCGAAGTTCTTCAACATATCGCTGATTTTCGCTCACGCCCCGAAAAAAGAGAAGAACGATGTGACCAAAGATACCTTTCACGAGCGCTTTGAGTGCACTTATAAGAGCTACTCCCGCCAGAGCAGAAATCGTGCTTGGTACCAAGGATACCGTCGGTCGGTAAATTCAGCCTCCAACGTTTGAACGGAATTTCTAGCCCCTTGCACAGCTGTAAGCGAAACCATTGGTTTTCGGAAAAAGCAAAAGAATGGCTGGTACGATGAGGAGTGTTGTATCACAGTGAAGAGAAAGCAGACTGTTTACCTCGCAACCTCACCGACCTCAACCGAGACACCAAGATTTGAAGAGGAAAGAGAGGCATTTATAGACAAAAAAAAAGGGAAGCCGAAATGCATGAGTTACGAAAAGCTTGACAAGCTGGCTGAACATTCTTCTAAGGAAGCGAAGGGTATGAGTCTGATAGAGAGCGACGGTAGCGCCACCTATTGGTGGGTATATGAAATAAAAAGTTTGATCTCTTGTTGATATCGATCAAAAAGTGACCGCAGCTTTTAGTCATCGGTCGTAAAATGCAAAGAGCAAATATTAAATTTTGTTTTAAACTTGGGAAAACGTTTACTGAAACATTTCAAGTGATGAAAAAAGTTTATGGTGATCAGTGCCTATCCCGTAGTAATGTGCATGAGTGGTTTAAGCGATTCCAAGAAGGTCGTGAGGACCTCTGTGGCAATCAGATTTGGGGCCGGCCAAAATCAGTGATTATCCAAAACAATATTGAAAAAGTACAGGAATTTATTATAATTTATACGATTCCGAGGGTATTGTACACCGAGAGCTCGTCCCACCTGGCCAAACGTTTAATGCTGTGTTTTACCTTGGTGTTATGAAGCGTCTTTTGTCACGCATTGGTCGTGCTCGACCACAATGCCGTGAGGCAGGGTCCTGGCGCCTGTTGCACGATAATGCGCTGTGTCATCGGTCGACGCATGTCACTGATTTTTAGACAAAAAACTCCATATTAACCATTAATCACTCACCCTACTCACCTGATCTGGCACCCTGTGATTTTTACCTATTTGGAAAATTTCATTTGCCCATGAAAGGACACTGGTTGCAGGACATTTCAGGTATCCAAAAGGCGACGACCGATATTCTCAAGAGCATTCCGAAAAATGACCTTAAACACTCATTTGAAATGCTAATTGACCAGGCTAAACGCTGTATCGAAGCACAAGGAAACTACTTTGAATAAAAAAATATAACTTTTGAAAAATATTAATTTTTTGTTGTTTTTTTTAACAGTCCTGTTTCCTTTGCGACAGACCTTGTATCTCCTGTCATCAAACAAAATGTCAGCGGATTCGCAACTTGGTTTTCGATTTAGTAGAACGACTTTGCTGTTCTTTGTATCTCGTGTATTCCAGTACCAAAATCTTCTAAAGACTTGTCGTATCTTATCGTAAGAAAATACAGGAATTCATTTATGTTAATAAACTGTTTAACTGTCAAGCGGTAATATAGCAAACCTTTGCTTACTAAATATCATTTCTTGAACTGTCTTCCGTAACATACGCACAACAACAGCATTTGCTATGCTCCTTGCCTTTTTTATTGCTTTTCTTTTAATTTGTGTTCACCTTCTTTTTCCGCGTTTGGGCACCGGCCAGACGCTGCGTAAGCTGCCTTAGTTATGTGCTTCGTAGGTTTGCTTATGCCAGTATCACGCTATCGCTTTGTGCGATTTATAACTTATCAACATGAAAATCCACTAAAAAGTTTGCTTTATCGTGCTTACTTGTCGCGGCGCGTTTCGAATGCCTTTTATTAATTTTTTTACTTTTGTTGTACATTTTCGCCTTTTCCCTATATCCATTTGCTCAAACTTTACCTCGGCGTTTTCTTTGGCATTGCTTCTTTGTTTTATGTTAACTTGTTGTTGACTTCGTTAGTGTTGCTACACAGTATGTTATTATGTTGCCTAAATTTGTTAACTTTCGCAGCGGATTTCTTTTTCTGATTGTTTGATTTTTTGACACTTTCTGCTTTTTCTTATTCCTCGCTTTTTACACACATCTCTACTAGAACAGGGATTCTTGATAAACACTATTTGTAGTTCAGCAAGCAAATTATAAGGCGCTTCGCTTCTTTAAACCCAGATATGTTCGACTTAACTGATTAAAGCTTTGACTGCAATATAATAATCATTTGTGCATCCTCCTTTCCGCCCACATTTATCTTGGTTGCTAGTGAGTGGGCTTGCTTTCATTTCTTTGTGGCTTTTGACATTAGTTCGCGATCCAAACTGTCTGGTGCAATAATTCCAGGTTGAAGATCAAAAGATTTCAAGGTAAAAGTACGAAGAGATTAGACCTGAATACTACACACAAATCGGTGAAACAACAGCATTGTTCAATTCGACGTAGCAAGCAAAAGTTTCTAGTGGGGCAGCCGCTGGTTTTTCCTTTACATCAATTTTCACTTTTCGTTATTTCTTCTTATCAAAGAATTACTCTCCTCTCTCTTCTCGTCTATCAAAGTGGATTGAGCTGTGGAGTAACGTATTGCTCATACTTTATCTTTACATTGTGGCCGTGCGCAAACAATTATCCAGTGAGTTCAACTTTACTTTGACAAATACGACTATGTACCTGCGTAGAACATTCGCCGGAATTCTGGTTAAACGGCAGGAGAGAAATTAATCGCTTTGTGACTGTTACGTTAATGGCATTGATGACTTTACATATGTTTGAAGCTGGAAAATTCTTAAAGTATCATGGCTTTTTGACCGAATTCAGAGTTTATTTTTAGGGAGTACAACAGTTTTTTAGAGTATAATGACAACAAATACATATATACAGTCTCCTTAATTCAACGATGCTTAACTGGAACTACAAATAATCCCTTCTTCTAATTCTCTTTAAATGAGTTTTGATAACAAAAAAGCCATGTTGAGCTCGTAAAATAATTTTGCAGAGACAGGCTCAGTAGTCACTTAAACATTAGGCGGAGAAACTGTTCTCAGTCGAAGTTGTTGAACATTGAGCTTGGTTTAGCATACCAATCGATTTGACATTCATTAATTGTGGACCTTCAGCACGAATTTTATTAAAGCATATACATAAAAGAGGTATTTGAACAAACAGATATATAAAATTATACTCGTGGTCCAACTTCATTGAGTTTTATGGAATATCTTAATAACAATGAAAATTTCTCCGGTCCATATAAAAATTAATAATTAATGGCACAACCTTTCTAGCAGTTTTTTTTATTTTCAATACACAGTGAAGCGCTAAATTATGACTATTGAATCACCCTTAACATAAAATAAAAGTTTTCAAGAGCAGTTTACAATCCAAAATATGTTTAAGCAACACGTTATTTGATCAACTAAAAACATTTATTCGCAAATAGCTCTAAGCACCTGCTTAGATTGTTATATATATCATATTTATTAAGTGCTAATTATCTCCGCAAGTAACGGCTTGTCTTTAAAGCAACAATTTTTTATTATTCTTGTACTAATAAAGTATCTCGCACAGAAAATGGCAGAAATATACACCGATAATATTGCTAACTTGTTTATGTTTATGTATTCTTGTGTGTGTTTTCCGCAAAAGCGTACAATTTTACTTAATTAAGCTCCATAAATAGCACATGTATTTGTGTTTTGGGAGTTGTGTCTTGAGGCATGCCACATAGCAAAAATATAGTCAAAAGCCATGTGGCAAAATATATAAAGTAGGCAACTCTGTAAGAAACAAGTAAGGAAGAGCTAAACTCGGGTGTCACAGAACATTTTATACTCTCGCATGATAAAGTGATAATCGAGATTTCATTATCAGTCATTTACATATTTTTCAAATACCGTATTTGTGTAAAGTTTTATTCCGCTATCATCATTGGTTCCTAATGAATATATTATACAGAAAAGGCATCAGATGGAATTCAAAATAACGTTATATTGGAAGAAGGCGTAGTTGTGAACCGATTTCACCCATATTTCTTACATGTCAACAGGATGTTAAGAAAATATTATATACCGAATTTCATTGAAATCGGTATAGTAGTTCCTGAGATATGGTTTTTGGTTCATAAGTGGGCGACGCCACGCTGTTTTGTTAGTCGGTTAACGCACTTTTAGTGATTTTCAACATAACCTTTGTATGGGAGGTGGGCGTGGTTATTATCCCATTTCTTCCATTTTTAAACTGTATATGGAAATGCCTGAAGGAAACGACTCTGTAGAGTTTGGTTGACATAGCTGTAGTAAATTCCGAGATATGTATAAAATATTTAGTAGGGGGCGGGGCCACGCCCACTTTTCCAAAAAAAATACGTCCAAATATGCCCCTTCCTAATGCGATCCTTTGTGCCAAATTTCACTTTAATATCTTTATTTATGGTTTAGTTATGACACTTTATAGGTTTTCGGTTTTCGCTATTTTGTGGGCGTGGCAGTGAGCCGATTTTGGCCATCTTCGACCTTAACCTTTTTATGGAGCCAAGAAATACGTGTACCAAGTTTCATCATGATATCTTAATTTTTACTCAAGTTACAGCATGCACGGACTCTACTGATCACTTTTGTATACATAACCCTATATCTGACTCTTTTAGTTTTAGGACTTACAAACAACCGTTATGTGAACAAAACTATAATACTCTTCTTAGCAACTTTGCTGGGAGAATATAAAAAGAAATGTGAAACTACAAACTGAAAGCACGAATTTAACTTGAAGCTTTTGAAATATTCGATTTATTCAAATTTTTGCACAGAGAACTAGATATAATAACATATGTATAAAACATATTAATTTTTAAGTCGAAAAATTTCGACTTTAAGTTTTCGGAATTATGAAGCTATCGTTCCAACGCTACGTCTACTGCGGAGGTTAAATTTTTCTTTTCGTTTTATAATTTTGCACAACCTGCATATTTGCGGAAGTGTTAAAGATCACATTAGCGCTTAACTTTGCTAATATGTTTTACATTTGCAGAATACTACTAGTGACCTGTTTCATAACTAACACGCTTTTTTATAGGGCACACACATAAAAACGAAAACAACAAGTTGAATTGAAAATTTGCGAAATTCATGCAAAATTAACTGGCTTTATTTGGGCGGAGAGATACTCGAAGCTATGTTGGTAGAGTTGTTGCTTACGCTGTCTGCAACACAGCAGATTCCATATAGAATCAATTGTAGATTCTAAGCGGAGCGCAGTAAATAATTTGCGACTGACTTGCAAAACATTTAATAGTAGCAGCTGAAGTACCGAGTGAACTCAGAGAATTATATAAAAAGAGGGAGTGAAGAAATGAGAAAGAGAGTGGAAGTATAGTGACGATCGGTTATATAGCAACTATTATAATGTATTTATATTTCAACGGAATTTAACTACGAGAAACTCTCACTCTACATATGGATTCAATGAACACTTTTGTTAATAATAGGGGCTAATTTAGAGAAATAAGAAGTTGAGTCGTTGCTGATCATCCTTAAACAGTGAACGGTATGTTGCGTTTAAAAAAAAATATGTGGAATACAGACGTCAGTGAACACTTTTAGGTTACGTTATGTTGTCGAAATAGAATCGAGTCTGTTGGATTAGAATAATTGCTTTTATATGGCTTAAAATCTCATGTCTTCTGATTTCGTATTAAAATTTTACAGATAGAAACGAAAATTGGGACCAAAAAAACAGAGTTTCCAAGAATTTTTATGTATTTGGTAAATTATAAGTATTACATTAGTAAAGGGGATGTAAGGACACTGAGATATATATTTCTACTAGCTGACCCCGCAGCCGTTGTCCTGCGTGAAATTATATGCTTTGAAATGAAAAAAAGTTGAAATTAACTTCGATATATTGTTAACGTCGATATTCACGCCTCTAAACGCAAAATGTTCTGCCATTGTCGTCTGGTGAGCGACGCCGATACATTGAATATCCATTACTTCCCATTTCCGTTTCCGAAAGAAAAGCACATGAGTAGTGTTTCGTGCATTTATTGTCAGACGTACAAACCAAAGTGGGATTGTAAGGTTCCCAAAGTCCATGAACCATATTGGTTTTCACCACTTCGTATAATTCTGGATCTATCTTTGAATCAGGAATTTCCGCTGAAATGATTTCATCAATTTGATCTGGTGTAATCAACGTCCGTATCCAAAGAAGAATGTGTGCGTGCGGCAACACGCAACAGAATACATTAAGCATCTGACAGCACCATATATACCATAGGTTGCTTCAAGATAAAGACCGTCAAACATCGTAGCTATTGTTTAAAAAGTCGTGCTGTGATATCGTTACGATGGGTAGCTAATTGACCGTGATCCATAATTCCGCACGTATGTCATCGCATTTTGGGAGTACTTCTTGCCTTTCTTTGGGCTGCTATACGTTGATGGCAAAAAGAACGCCGACAAATATTAGCGCGACCTCTTCGTGGCTTCGGAACAAATTTCGGATCACTTCGTCTGAAACACACATAAAGTTTTCACTGAATAATTTTCAATAATTTTTCCTTTAGATAGCCGGAATAAAAAAGCAAGCGACCGCAATTGAACGATTAAAATAATTTACAAATCAAAATATTGAAAAACAAAACAAACAAAAATTTAAAAAAATGTGTATGAAAGATGTTGTGAAAGCGGCTTGAAAACAAAAGCAAATAAATTTCTCAATATTATAAAAATAAAATTATACAAAAATTTTTATAATTTCTTAAATATATTATTGCAATATATTGTGTTGGAGTCTTGTGAAGAGAGTGAACAAGTGCACATGTGGATTAGAAAAGCTAAATTGACTTCTTGTTATTTTGTGAATAAAATAAAATAAAAACTCTATTCATAAAACTTTTATTAATTAAATCATTTTGTAGACACATTAATGAGTGACCAGTGCTCACGAGCAAGGTCACTCGATGAAAAAGAACAACATTAATTAATAAAGTCAAAGGAACTTTCTTTTAACAGAAACAACAAACCTAAATGTTGAGGTTATTAAATAATTCAACAAATATGACAACTTGAGCATGCAAAATGTCAGTTCTGCTAATGAATTGAGAAACGAAAGTGATAATACAATGCAATGAAAGCGACTGTGACTAATAAAAGACCTCAATCAAGGCTCTCTCACTATTGATCCAAAACAGACAAAACAAACAACTATACAAACTTAGCGGATAGCTATAACTCTATTCAACAACTCAACTCAACGTAATAACATCAGCAACAGACAGCTTAGCACGAACATGTTTGCCGGGCTACAAGACGAATCAGATAGCAATAACATAATGGATCAAAACATAGAAGAGAGAATACACCAAAACCACCACAATTATTGTACACCAAATATTAGAGATATTAGCGGTATGATTAAGTATTTCGAAACTATTATTAATAAATCCGAATTTGGTTATAAAAGCTTTGCGAGACGGTCAAATTCGAGTAATGGTAAAATCTATAGGGTCATACAGATCTCTGAGGAAAAAGATATGAAAGAAAAAGAAATTAACTACCATACGTACCGGCAAACAGAGGCGTGCGTATGGGAATTGTTTTTAAAACTTACATTTCTCTACTCCAGTGATGACATAAAAGAAATAGAAGCGTTGGGTTTTAAGGTTGAACGTTAGCAATGTAAGTAGATTTACGAACATGCTTTATGCATGCATTTTGTTGACTTAGAACCAAGCAATGACAATAAAAATATCTTTAATTTAAAATATCTTGGTAACGCTATTGTTAAGGTTGACCCTCCAAAAAAGGTAAATGATGTTGTACAATGCCATCGCTGTCAAGAGTTTGGGCATACCAAATCATATTGTACAAAATCGTATAGGTGTGTGAAGTGTGGTCTGGACCATTCAACAGCTGAATGCGTTAAAAGTAAAGATATGCCTGCCAAATGCATTAATTGTTTACAAAACCATCCAGCAAATTACAAAGGATGCAAGGTGTACCAAAACCTTGCCAAAAAATCGAATATGACTGATAAAAGAAACAATTTCCCATCATATTCCCATGCCTCTCATAATTTCCCCCAACTGAATAATTATAAACAAACAGAAAATGTGTATGCCAACCCTAATATATCATATGCCCAATGTGTTCAAAGTAATTTAAATTCAGAAAACAACGTTCTTGAAAAAATTGAAACCTTATTTTCTAAACAGCTTGAGCTTACTCAAAGTTTGTTTAAAATGATGTCCACTCTTTTGGAAAAACTATGCAAGTAGGTCTCCGAATAGCTATTTGGAACGCCAATGGTCTGACTAATCATACCGAGGAAGTAAAATTATTCCTAAATACGAACAATATAGACATTTTCTTGGTGTCTGAAACCCATTTCACAACTAAATCGTACTTCAAAATCATCGGTTATGATCTTATATGTGCAAACCATCCGCACAACAGAGCCCATGGGGGTTCCGCCATTTTAATCAAATCCAGAATCAAATATGAATATCTGGAAGAAGTTAGAGAACAATATCTACAAGCAGCAGGAGTTAAAGTTAAATGTGACAACCATGAGTTACCAATATACTCTGTATACTTTCCTCCAAGATTTAACCTTAAAACAGACCAATACGTTGATGTTTTTAGACAGTTTGGTTCAAAATTTTTGGCAGGTGGGGACTTCAATGCAAAGCACCCTTGGTGGGGCTCTAGGATCATAAATCCTAAGGGCAGAGAACTCGAAAAATGTATTACCCAAAGAAATTTTTCCATTTTATCAACAGGCACTCCAACATATTGGCCAAGCGACCCAAGAAAAAATCCAGATCTTCTCGATTTTGTGATATACTCTGGTTTACCCAGATATAAGTTAAACATTCAAGACAGTAATGAACTAAGTTCAGATCACTCGCCTTTAATTGTTTCATATAATGAAAATGTTTACCAGACTTCCAAAAAATATAAGATCCTTACCCCGAAAACCGATCTCAAATCCTTCCAATATTGGATCGATAAACATATTGACCTTAACGTGCCCTTAGAAAATGGTGGTGAATTGGATTCAGCGGTAGAATCGTTTACAAACCTGGTTCATGAGGCCGCATATCTATCTAGCCCGATAAGAAACCAGCCGACTTTTACTGATCATTTACAGGTTCCTGCTGAAGTGTTGGGTCTTATTAAAGAAAAAAGAAGATTAAGAAAAGCCTGGCAGCTAAATAGATACCCAGCTGAAAAGAGAGCACTTAATAAAGCAACCAAGCTACTAAAATTAAAGCTATCTGAACTGAAGAATGAATCCTTCAGTTTGTTTATTAAAAGCCTTGAACCCACTAAAAACGATGAGCACAGACTCTGGAAAGCTACCAAGTATCTTAAACGACCAACCAAACGAAACGCAACAGTTAGGGACTCAAATGGGGTATTTTGCAGGAGTGATGAAGCCAAAACAGAGGCCTTTGCTAAACACCTCTACCAAATTTTTCAACCTAATTCCTTAGGTACTAGTAGTGATGAAACAGAGATTCTAAATTTTTTAGAATCTCCGTGTCAAATGGACCGCCCCATTAGCAAGATATCAAATAGCGAAGTTGCTATGGAAGTACGTAGATTAAATAATTAAATCACCGTGACTATATTGATAGCAAAGTTGTTAAAATTCTTCCGGAAAAAGCTATCGAGTTTCTCACATTAATATATATATAATGCTATTTTAAATATAAATCATTACCCCACACACAATTGGAAATGTGCCACTGTGGTCATGGTCCCAAAACCAAATAAGCTACAAAGCTGCCTTACGTCATATCGTCCTATTAGCTTACTGGTAGCATTTTCGAAAATATTCGAAAGAATATTTTGCAAAAGATACCAATAGTGAATCAAAAATATCATACCTGAACATCAGTTTGGGTTCAGAATAGGACACAGTACGCCAGAGCAATGCCATAGGGTGGCAAATATAATTACGAATGCGCTGGAAGAAAAAAAATACTGTTCTGCAGCCTTCTTAGACGTTCAACAAGCTTTTGACGGGGTATGGCATCCAGGACTCCTCTTCAAAATAAAAGGCTATGCCAGCACACATTACTATTTAGTGCTTAAATCTTATTTAAGTGACAGACACTTTTATGTAGGCACCGAGATGCCTCATCTGAAATCTACAGCATTAATGCTGGTGTTCCGCAGGGAGTAGTGTTTGGGTCCAGTTACACACAATATTTACATCAGATATGCCCACATTACGAGAAATAGAGGTAGCAACTTTTGCTGATGACCTGGCGTTTATCGCTTCTAGTGGCTCCCCTATAGAAGCTTCGTCTCTACTTCAAAACCAACTGAATATGCTGGAAGTTTGGCTCAACAAATGGAAAATAAAGGTTAACTTTCTGAAAAGTCTACACATGTCACATTTGCATTCAGAAAAGGAGGTGTCCTGCTGTATTTTTAAATAATAAGCAGATTCCTGCTAGGGATAAAGTTAAATATTTAGGGATGCATCTAGATCGACGTCTTACATGGAAAAGTCATATTCGGAGCTAAACAGCAGCAATTAAAAATCAAAAACCAAACGCATGTACTGGTTGCTCCGGTCGAAGAAGTCTCAATAGCATAGAAAATAAAATACGGCTCTACAAAGCTATCATCGAAACCAAATGGACATATGGCATTCAGCTTTGGGGAATTTGCTGCCAGTAAGTCAATGTGGAGATTTTGCAACGTTATCAATCAAAAAACTTTGCGGTCACTTATTAACTTGCCCCATGGTTTATGTTACCAATGAATATCCATAACGACCTAGGTATTTCCCTTTATAAAAATGAGATCCTAAATATAGTGCTGATATCTTGCACGTCTCAAATATATAAACCCAATTGCTGTTTGTCTGTTAGATACAACTTATGAAACTATACGGCTAAAACGTTCTCATATCTTAGATTTACCATTTCTCTAAAACTTTCTTAGATTTAAGTTTGGCAAAAAAAAAAAGAAAAAAAAAAAATGAATTTTTGATGGATGTATTTAATAACCTAAGTTAATTATATTTTACTTATGTATATGTTTTGAAAGATGTTACTTTTTGGAATTGTCCACTTTTCCGACTTCTCCTCATGAAAATTATAAGGTATTTGTTTCTAAACCTTTCCCGATCCACAACAAACAAACTTTAAAAATTTCATCAACCGTTCTCTTAGTGTTACTAACAAACAAACATTCATTGTTATATACATACATATGTATGTATGTATGTACTTATGTATGTATGTAACGTTTGTATGGGGAAAAGAAAAAGGCTGTTTTTAGGGGTTCTCTGGAGATTATTCGAATTTTTCTCGCCGTAAAACCATCTTTGAACTTCAACGAACATTTAAGAAAAAGAATTGGCCAAATTGGTCCAGGCGTTTTTGAGTTATGCGCGTACATACATTTTTGGTATTCATTTTTATTTATATAGATTATTTCAGCAAAATAAATGGGCTATATGTACCCATCCAATTATTTTCTTCGAGCGAGTTTTAGTTCTAAGACAGAGTTGGATTGATTTATTGAGTTAATAACATAATGAGGGCAGTGAGCTTAAAGGCGAACTTAGACAATACCCAGAATTATAAAAACCATGTTTTCTTCGACAAACGAATTATTTCGTGTTTTACTTTTTCTTCCTTTTGCTCCTAAAATCTATTAATTTCTGGTGACAACTGAAAACTCTCCGCAGTTGTTGAATAACCTCAAAAGAGTTATAATTAGTGTCCGACTCTTTATTTATCCAAAAACATATTATCTTATTAATACATAGTAGTTTTCTTATTTTGTAAAACATAAATATAAATTTGGGTGTATTTGTACTCATAGTAGTAACTTCTGCTGACTAGATTCACATATTTATATGTTTTTCAATTCTTTAATATCTAGTAACCATATATTTTGAAATAATGATGATTGATTAGAACAATACTTAAGTTAACATAAAACATTCAGTTCATATGTAAGAACAAAGGTGAGAGTCACTATATGTATATGGACATTTAATAATCAAAATTAAATAATTTTATGTTATAATGTAGAAAAAGAAGTTTATTTGCTTTTTCTCCAAGTAAGTTGGTACGCCTATCGCTATAAAGCTGTCCTGCAGCACTAAACAACTGTTCACTTGCATCGCTTGTTGCAGGTGCAGTTAAATATTTTTGGGCAATTTCTTTAAGTAACACATGCGAACTTTGGTGCCAATATTCGAAAATATTGCTATCGCGAGGAATAATTGGTTCGGTGAGGTATGAATCGAACTGTTTTTTAAAAGGTGAGCAGAACTCTTCCAATTCTCCCTCTTGCGTTAGCATATCGTAGTCGTGGGAGTCCCAACGGTTATTATTATGGGAACTTTTAGCGTGATAAGTTGATGGAAAAGTTCTGCTGTGATTACCATCATTTATTGAACCTGCTTGTTCTTTCAACATCGTCTCGCACCTATTAATTTCTTCAATTGAGAAATATTTGGTTTTAAAGCGAGGAACAAGAACTGTAGAAACAAACAACTCAGGATTTGTCTTAATAAACCCAAATCGTCGTAGTAAAGAGGCTGCTAACTTATCTTTTAGCATTGAAATTTCTGCCTCATCATCATCAGAATGATCTAGCTTTTTTTGCAACATAGCAATTAACGGAATTATTACAGACGCACTTGTAGAGTCATAGGACAAACCCTGAGTTTCCTGATAAAAAGGCTTTAGAATTGAAATTAGATTGCAAACGGTATCCCATTCGTTTGCTGTTAGAAAATCTACCAAACCTCGCTCGGCAATGTATAGGTTAATGGCAGCTTTCTGTTCATATAGACGATTTAGCATCATATATGTGCTGTTCCATCTGCAAACAATGTCCTGGATTAAGGTATGGTTTGGCAAACCAATGGTGTCCTGTAACTGTTTTAAATATCGACAAGCCTGTTCACTTCTTTTGAAATGGCCCGCAATTTTACGACATTTCTGATTTAATTCTTTAATGTTCGCCATTTTTAAAATACTATCTTGAATCACTAGTTGTAACGTATGTGCGCAGCATCCTAACCACTTGACTTTTCTAATCTCATCGCAGCTGTCATGTTGGCTGCATTGTCAGATACAGCAATATGGATTTTCGTTGTAATATTATATTCTTCGAGTATATTGTTTAATCCAGCTATTATATTTTCTGCTGTATGATCTTTATCTAATACCCTGGCTGCTAAAATAACTTTTAGCCTACGTGGCCCTTGAACAAAATGAGCTGTGAAACTTAGCAAAGAACACGTCTTCGTGGAATTACTCCATATATCTGTCGTGAAGCTTAGCCATTTGGCTGATGCAACAAGCTGAACTACTTTTTCTTTGACTTTGTCATATGTTTGCGGCATTAATGTTGTACGAAAAAACCTTAAACTTTTTAAACGATATCTGCTTACATTATTTGGATCTGCTATATTTAACGTTCTAAAAGCGCTGCCTTCTACTATATTATAGGGCAGCATGTCGACAATGATCATATCCATGATTGACTTATCGATTTGCGCCGCTATAGGATGGTCATCTGGGTAAAACGATTCATTTTTTTCCTCAACAGATTTGGTATGGATTCCTGAATGTAGCTGCAACTTGGCTCATCTTCCTTTTGCTTTTTGTTGGAAACGTTAAAACTTGTTTGTTCATTTTCATACAATACCCACTGCTCTTGATGAACAATTTGCAAATGTTTTTTATATTTACCGTCGTCTGTTGTTTTTTTCTGGAATTTCCTAATGAAATTGTGTTTTGGCAGGTGTTGCACTTGGCTGTACTAACATTTCTTTCAAAAAATTTCCAAATAGGATTTGGTCGCACCATTTCTCCTATACAAAACTCTATTTTAAAATGCTTTCAAACAAAACTAAAATCTGTTACTTACCAAAATCTGCAAAAAAGTTCAACAACGAATTAAAGCTCAAACTCAATCGAAAACTTAGATATCTAATTACAGCGGAATAATTAGAACGATGCATGGAATAAGTTCATTACAGGGGACGTCACATGAGCTAATATTTTATACTTTAAAATAGTTAAAAAGGATAAAATTTAAACATGGAATGGCATTCGAAATCAGTGCAAAGAATCGGCCAAGAATCGGCCAAATACGGCCGATGCCGATGCCGATGCTGAATTTTGTGGCCGATACTTGCCGATGCCGATACCAAGGCCGATTAATCGGTCGGTCTCTAGTTATAATCTTCAAAATACATATTATATTATAGACATAGAAGACTACAGCAACAAGAGATTGTTAAATTTTTTCTCGATAGTGTACAAATATATGAATGTCGTTAGTTGTTAATCCTCGCTGCTTGACCAACATGGCACACAATCCTCACATTAGCATATCTGTATGAGCAGCTGTTACCACGCACTGATTCTGTCCGCCTCTTGCACGCCGCTGTTTATTTCCACTCTGATTTTTGCTCTACACTTCGTGTTGCTCCTCGAAACTGTGTGCCGATGCATTAAATTAAAAATAAGGAAATTTACTGTGAAATTTTATTACACTCAATTCACTCGATGGAACATATGTTTCTTATTTAGCTAATATTCAAATATACTGAATTTGCGGCAGATAAAAAGCAAAATCAAAGGCAGCAGCAAATCGAGGGAGTCGCCACAAACACTGCTCCGTAGTGCGCTAAGTGACGGCATAATCAAATGCAAGCGAATGAAAAGGAAATGCATACACACATATGGAATACATTTGCAAAACGTATGTATGTATTTAATAGATTTTTTATTTTCACACATGCAAAAACGCTAGGGGAGTAACAAAATGCGATTCATTAAACCACGCAATGCATTTTTAAAACTATCATGAATTCAAAATTTCACCACGTCGAATGCATCAGTCGCTAATGTGATCACATGTGTGCATGCAAATATGGGTATGTATGTGTTTTTCATATATGCGTTAGTAAAATTAAAATAAAAAGCATTTTACGATATCTTTTAAGTATTGCGTATTCACCTGTGGAATATTGCCAAGAGGAGAAATGCAGTTAGTTAAAATATAGAAATACTTTGGCTGGCGATTAATTTGCTCTCAGCTTTTCTCAATTCACATTACACAAAACAAACTAATTTTTATAATTTCTCCCTCTCTCTTTCTTTAAGTTCTTTGATACAAATTGTCATAGGCTCATTGCTCTGATATATCTTAATGTTTTCTCTCCCTCTGTGCATAAATGATCAGTATAACGAGCTGAGTTAATTTAGCCTTGTCTGTCTGTCCTCCGCATATACGTGAACTTGTCCATCAATTGTTGACATATCGATCTGAAAGTGCTAAGGTCTCGGAACCCCCGATATCTGACTACTAAGCATGTAGCATATTTATGAAGGCTTCGCTGTAGCCGAAGTTAATGTGTTTTCTTGTTTTTTGCTCATTTTTACAAGTTAAGCCTTCATAAGAATTACATTTGGAGAATATTTCCAAAATTATGAACAAGTTAGTTACCGATGCCCAAAGCATACTAAAATTATGGAGAGAACACTTCTCCAGTCTGCTGACTGGCAGTGAAAGTACAACGCCAGGAGAAGGCGAACCCGATTCCCAAATAGATAATGATGGAGCAGACGTTCAATTGCCTGACCATGAAGAAGTTCGAATAGCAATTACCCGCCTGAAGAACAACAAAGCGGCGGGGGTCGATGGACTGCCGCCCGAGCTATTCAAACACGTCGGCGAAGAACTGATAAGGAGCATGCATCAGCTTCTTTGCAAAATATGGTCAGAAGAAAGCATGCCCAACGATTTCAATTGAATGCTCTGCCTAATCAATAAAAAAAGACCCCACAATCTGCGCCAACTACCGTAGGATAAGCCTCCTCAATATCGCATATAAGGTTCTATCGAGCGTATTGTGTGAAAGATTAAAGCCCACCGTCAACAAACTGATTAGACCTTATCAGTGCGGCTTTAGACTTGGCAAATCAACAACTGACCAGATATTCACCATGCGTCAAATCTTGGAAAATACCCGTGAAAGAAGAATCGACACATACCACCTCTTCGTACATTTTAAAGCTGCTTTCGACAGAACGAAAAGGAGTTGACTTTATGACGCGATGTCTGCATTTGGTATCCCCGCAAAACTAATACGGCTGTGTAAACTGACGTTGAACAACACCAGAAACTCCATCAGGATCGGGAAGGACCTCTCCGAGCCGTTCGATTCCAAACGAGGTTTCAGACGAGGCGACTCCCAATCGCGCGACTTCTTCAATCTGTTATTGGAGAAAATAATTCGAGCTGCAGAACTTAATCGAGCAGGTACAATCTTTCGCAAGAGCGTACAGCTGCTGTCGTATCCCGATGATATTGATATCATCGGCCTCAACCCCCGCGCCGTTAGTTCTGCTTTCTCCAGACTGGACAAGAAAGCAAGGCAAATGGGTCTGGCAGTGAACGAGAGCAAGACGAAATATCTCCTGTCATTAAACAAACAGTCTCTCACGTCACTGTTGACAGTCATAACTTAGAAGCTGTAGATAATTTCGTATATTTATGAACCAGAATAAACGCCACCCACAATGTCAGCCTGAAAATCAAACTCTTGCCAACAAGTGCTACTTCGGACTGAGTAGGCAATTGGGAAGCAAAGTCCTCTCTCGAGAAACAAAAACCAAACTCTATAAGTGACTCAAAATTCCCGTCCTGCTATATGGTGCAGAGGCTTGGACGATGACAACAACTGATGAGTCGACGTTGCGAGTTTTCGAGAGAAAAGTTCTGCGAAAGATTTATGGTCCTTTGCGCGTTGGCCACGGCGAATATCGCGTTCGATGGAACGATGAGCTGTATGACGACATTGACATAAGTAGTTCAGCGAATTCAAAAACAGCGGCTACGCTGGCTAGGTCATGTTGTTCGAATGGACGAAAACGCTCCAGCTCTGTAAGTAGTCGACGGAGTTCTCGCGGGGGGAAGCAGAGGAAGAGGAAGACCTCCACTCCGTTGGAAGGACCAGGTGCAGAAGGACCTGGCTTCGCTTGGAATATCCAATTGACACCACGTAGCGACAAGAAGAAACGACTGGCCCCCTGTTGTTAACTCGGCTATAATCGCGTAAGCGGTGTCTACGCCAATAAAGAAGAAGACAACCTGTATTATCGTAAACTTCTGCCGATGTGTTATCTGTTGTCTCCCTGCTTTGGTGTCAGTCCCGACATCTGTACATATTTATATATATGTACGGACCAATAAAGTTCACATACACCTAGTTCTATTAAATTAGGGCAGGTTTATTTGTTATAAAATGAGTAAATTTTGTGGTTTTTCTATTCATTTCAAAATATGTATATATAACATTAAATTTGGCATATAAAAATATGTTTTGTTTTTTACACAAATAAAAGAAATTAATGCTAAATCTTAAAACGGGCATAATTTATATCAAAAAAGTTTACGTTCACTAATGATTATTTATATAAATCAAGAGCAATTACAATAGTCTTAGCGGTTTTTGGCCTACATTTTTTGCTATTATTATTATAGTATTATTTCCGGATATTTTGACCCACTAAGTCCATAATACAGCTTTTTGGCCTTATTTTAATGAAATTCGATGTTTTCGAATACGATTTTCCAAAATGTTCCAGATATTTTAAGTAGGATTAACGTATGGTGATTGCCGGGTCTGTCGAGTTATTTTTAATTCAATAACAACCCTGCACGTACAATATAAAACAGGTGTTTTGGGTCGTTATCCTGTTGTAAATTGAAGTGGCCGCTATTATCAGCCGATTTAAGCACACTTAAAATGCCCACTGCGTGGGGGCAGTACCACTACACATAAACGAAGCTGGAAGCAAACAGATTTTGACACTGACGTTTTTGAGACAGTCTGGAGTGCAGCAATAGCACCAGGCGAAGGCGGCGTCCACTTAGTAACCGCATTGCAAAAGGAACTGATAGCAGCATGCGACGCCACAATGCGAAGGACAAAATGTCACAATAAGCGAAGACCTGTATACTGGTGGAATGAAGAAATTGCCACGCTGAGAAAGCTCTGTCACTCAGCCCGACGTCGCCTACAACGCAATCAAAAGTGGCGAAAACGAAAACCGTCTCAAAGAAGCTTTTAAAAACCATAAGAAGCTTCTAAAGTCAGCTATAATCCGTAGCAAGAGAAACTGTTTTGAAAAGATCTGTAAAGAAGCGAATATAGACCCCTGGGGGACTGCTTATAAAATCTGTATGTCCAAATTCCAAAATAAGCGGCAGCAACCCAAATGCGCTCCGTTTATGAAGAAAGTCGTCGTGGCATTATTTCCGACGCACGCCCCGATTACTAGCGCTGTGCGACGAAACGAAGCTGCTGAATCACCCCCACTGGTTACGGAAGAAGAACTATTGGCCATAGCTAAAAGAATCAAAAACAACAAAGCGCCTGGTATCGATGGCATACCAAACAGAGCTCTAAAGGTAGCCATAATCTCAAATCCCACTCTTTTTGCAAAAATGTACAACGCATGTATAAAAGACGGGATGTTCTCCGATCCCTGGAAAATTCAGCGCCTGGTTTTAATCCTAAAACCAAAAAAACCAATAGATGAACCTTCTTCGTATCGACCTCTGTGTATGCTCGACACAATGGGCAAAGTGTACGAAAGCATAATAAGAAACCGCTTGGAGATTGCAATCCAGGAGGCCGGCGGACTATCAGAAAGACAATACGGCTTCAGAAAGCAGAGGTCTTCTATCGATGCACTGAAAGAAGTTGTCGACACTGCGAAAAGAGCAGTAAGTGGCAAAAGATGGAAAGGTGGCACAAAAAAATATTGTGCGCTGATCACCCTGGATGTGAAGAATGCATTCAACTCTGCTAAATGGGAAAATATATTCGAAGCCCTATATGGAATACGCGCCCCTCAGTACCTCATAAATATCGTTATGAGTTATTTTAAAAATAGAAGGCTGATCTACGACACCACCGAAGGCATCAAGAGCTACCCTATTACAAGCGGAGTAGGAATGTAGCGAGTGGTATGATGGGGTGCTAAGAATTCCACGGCTCCAGCCGCCGACTTCTAATCGCAAAAGCTATGAACTCAGTTATACTATATGCAATATGGCAAACCTCAACTAAAGGACGGTGGACCCACAGACTTATACCTGACATACATACGTGGATAAGTAGAAAACATGGGGACCTGGATTTCCACCTGACTCAAATATTAAGCGGGCATGGGTGCTTCAGAGGCTATCTATATAAATCTCAAAACGACGTCAGTCCGTATTGCTCGATGTGTACGGAGTCAATAGAAGACTCTGAGCACGTGTTCTTCCATTGTCCTCGGTTTCTAAACATAAGGAAAAGTTAGAAACAACACTAGGTGATAGTTTAACGGTGGAAAGTTTGACTGTACTTATGTGTCAGTCCTCTAAGAAGTGGAAAGCTGTTCGCGAAGCGGCAACTTTCATAATGACAATATTAAGACAGATACAACAGAATAGGCGTCAGTCCGTCTGTGCTATAGAGGAGACGTAAAATGTCTTGTCACTCCCATGAAGTAATACCTTATCTGGTGGTTCCGTGGGAGAGTCTTGAGTTGGGAGTAGGTTAGGTTTAGCGGATTAAAGTCCCGCACTTCGGCTTTCGATGCTTCCTCCTAATAAAAAAAAAAAATATCATATGACACATCATGATAGACTCCAATTTATTAGTCATATTACGACAAGTATTTACGATTCACTCGATGGCGAAGTGTAAAGCAGCAGATTTCCGACGTGATGCTTATGTGCTTACATTTACATACGTATGTGTTTGGTACACACATACGTGTTCAAAAATGTAATACATGTGTCTAGGGATTGAAGCAATGCGCTGTGAAATTTAAATCGAAGTTACCCGAATTTATTAGCAATAATGTTTATTCGTCTTGATAAACCTTCCAAAATTAGTTGCTATTTAGGTATTTGAAACAATTTCAGGTAACTTTAATTGTTCAGCAAAAACCAGTAGGAAAAGGTAATGTTTGACTAAAACCGCACATTTGCCTTGCAGTTTGCAAAGATCAAACACAAGGATATACATACATATGTACTTTCCGGTTTCGACAAATCTTTATTTAACTTACTTCGTTTTATTACTTTACTAAAGCTTGATCCATTTTGAGGTTCCCTACTTGTGTTTATTGTTATTCGGATGAACATTATTTGGCATTTATTTTTTGAAGATTATCTCTTTCAAGTATTGGCCGTGGCTATGCCTCAGATGGTCCGCCCATTGAGTCCAATATTCAATGGCTCGTTCTAGCATTTCGAGTGGTAACTGGCGAATGACACGCGTGATGTTTTGCTCCCAGATTTGAATCAAAGCCCACAGAAAAATTTCTATTGGCGAGATATCAGACGATATTGGTGGCTATTGAATCGGCCCAAAATGTGAAATTATCTACTTCCCGAAGTGTTCTCTCAATAAATTCATCGACTGATGCGATGTAGGGGAAATGAAACCGTATTATCGACACCAAATGTAGCCGAGATCACGAGATTAAATTCAGGCATCAAATAGGCCGTTATCATAGCGCGATAACGGTCGCCATTGATGATAACGTGCTCACCGGCATTATTTTCGAAGAAATGTGGACTGATGATTCTACCGGCCCACAAACCGCACCAAACTGTTGTTTTTGTCTCGAAAACGTGGGATTTTCTTGGAACTTTACGAGAGCCCATAGAGTGAAGCGATGTCGCTTGGGAAGGTCGAGCACTTCAGTTCATGCACAAGCTGTATTTTTTATGCTTTCAATTTAAGATGTCGACATAGAATGTGCCAAGCCGTTGCATACATCAGTCCGAGTGGCTGTGAACGGCGACAAATCGACTCCCCACGGTTTTCATGTACACTCTCAGCTACGGCTGTTCTATTTCTTCAATGAGTGCTGAACGTGGTCTATTCGGTCGAATATTATGCAATAAGAGTTCATAGGCCTTTAGATGGGTGATGGTGTTGCTTATAGTACGCTCAATATACCGATTATTTTGACCATAATTTGAGCGAAGCGTGCGAAACACATTCAATAAACACAAAAATTAAAGTTTTTAAAGGGTTCTCAGTTGTAAGTCTTTCAGCGATGACTCACGCGTGATCTGTCAAAAACCGGCTATTGAAAAAAGTACCTATACTTAAGTCAAAAATTAGTAGATCCAATTACGCTTGGCTGTGGCTAAGTGACAAATTAAACATTATTTTAAGGGATCGGTAGGGTAATATTTTTCAAACGTTTTAAACAATAAAATATAAAGGTAAGAATACATTTTTTTCAAGCATATGTTTAAGTTTTGAGACACATTTTTTATACCCATAACAGGATATGGCAAGTTTGCCATATTTATTTATTTATATATTTATGGACAAATTGAAGTGAACAAAAGTGGTGTCTCCTAATAATTAAATTAGGAGTTTATTAAAAAATTAGGCCTAAAGAACATATCCTGTTATGGGTATAAAAAACTTGTCTCCAAACTTAAACATGTGCTTCAGTATAGCTGCCGTTCAAAATTAAGATATGAAATGCTATAATAAATGCACCTTTGAAGGTATTATAACTTTGTTAAAGCCTAAGTTAACGTTTTCAACGGCTTATTTATGAACTATTTTACTTTTAACATAATTTACATATAAACTATCATGTTTTTTAAATTGGATATACCTGATGATAGTGTGCTGGTATGCAATTAACGTGAAACGTAATTTTTATCTATATAGATCTCCATTATTACGTTATTTGCATTAAAATTAGAAAATCAATTCAAATGAGATAAATCTGATATGAAATAAACTAAAGAGCCAAAATTTAATTTATTAGGCGTATGGACCAAAAGTCAACCATAGGATTGAGAACCATTACATAAGGCATATGGAATGTAGACAAGATCTGGACTAATTTCACACATATTCCGCCTAAATATCCAATATTAAACGAAATGGGATCCCCTTGAGATGAACTAAAAAAACTATTTCTGAACTTCATTAAGATTTTTGCCATTTTCGGGGACAAATTATTATTAGACAAATATCTTCTCTGAGTTTCAATACTACACTGCAAAGATTAAATAAGAAATATAATAAATAAAAATACAAATTATATTTTTTGTATAAAATATTAAGTTCTAATATTATAGTTAAAAGTAAGATCGACTGGAGGGATGTTGTAAACTCGGCTACAGCCTCGTAAGCGATGTCTAGGCCAATAAAGAAGAAGAAAAATTTTATAGTTGCTAAAATAGAAAATAAATACAATAAATAAAACATAAATGCGAACAATTGTATATTTAAGTTTAATTTGTTACAGTTTTTGAAAATCGGAAACACATTTGGCTTGCAGTTTTTTATTTTTAAATACTAAGAACCAGTTTTGAATTTAAATTTAAAATTTTTCGAAAAAATTCAAAATTTCGGTATATTTTTTCGCATAAACAGATGTACACCTAACACAAATGAGCTTTCAACCACAAGCCAAAAGGTAAAGGTATGAAAATATGTGAGGCAGCCTGTAGTTATATGCGTATCCTAGCAGTCTTCTTGCGCTGGTGGTCCCGCCGTTAAATGTCACAATTATCGAATTACCCTCGTAAAGGAACTTTAACTACCTTTGTATATGTAGTATAATACTACGCTACAATTTCGCTGAAATCCCGCTAAAGATTTCCCTTCAGAGTGGAAACTGAGCTGAGCACAACGTATCGGCTAATGAACTCATATAAATGCCGGGAACAGAAAGCCGCAGGCTGCTGCAAAATAAATAATAATACGTGAGTGTTTAGTAGGGAGAAAATGTGGGAAGACAACAACAATAAATGCAACGAGGTTACAACGGCTATGTTGAGGTTAGGCGGCCTACGAAGATATGTATGTGATCAGAGCCAGCGACTAAAGATATCGGTAAAAAAGATAATTTAAACGATGTTGGAGTGTTAGTGTTCAAATGAAAAATAACAGCAACATAACAACAAACAGTGGTTTATGAGGTTATAATGGAATTGATTTGTGCTGCACGATTACCTCATGCAATATTACTCATGATGGAGCTCTGAAGATAAACACATACCCAAACATATGCAAATTAATTAGGCTGTTCACGGTAAGGTGGTTATCGGGTTATGTGATTATTAAATTAAAAATAACCTCTGTGCTCCGTGAACATCCTATGTATGGTTATTTGCTTATTTTTACACAAACAGCTGTTCACTATTTACAATTTTAGTTCAATGAAATTCCAACTTATAAAATGCCTAAACAAAGTTTAAAAAACAAAATAATCGAATTTAAAATAAGTTCTTTTATTCAGGAAATGGACTTTATTGAAGGTGTGTGCTTATTAAATAATCCGAATTTTAAGGGTTCAAAAAATGTGCAGACATCTTGCGCCCTGAACAGTGTCACAATGCAATGGATGAAGTATTAGAAGAACTGCTAGAGGATATAACTTTAATCATCTGTAGTAGACGGGGAGATGAACTCCATGTTCCGAAATCTATTCATTGGCGAGAAAATGTTCTGTGTTGCTTTGACGATGGAGATTTTTACAAATGCTGCGCGTCAGCAAATGCCAATTCGCTTATCTCCTATTTTTTGATGCTTTGTGATGCTTTTTGATGTTTTTTATTTCGGTTTTAATTCGCTGATTGTAAACAAAAAACAGCTGTTAAGATCAGATTTTCGAATAAGAAAATCTAAATGGAAATGCCATTCGCTTAGTTTTATTTATTTTTTGTGCTGCCATTTAGTAAAATTCCAACGACTTTCTAACACTGGAACCTCTGAGGATGAGACAGCCGCTGATTAGTTTGACTTACTGCTGCAAGGATATTGTGTGCGTAAAGCTTGTATCGTCAGCAAAGCGGTAATGAGAGAAACAATTTGCAGGGATTGAGGGTATCAGCTATCAACATATGTATATACATTACTGCACATAGCACCACTCCATTATAACACAATGGAAATTTATAGATAGCATAATCGTAAAAAATGAAAACAATGAAAAATATATACCAAACTAGTGAATCCTGCCATGCGTTGCTGCGGTATATATTTTATACTATTATTCATATAATAAACTATTCAATTCAGTGAAAATTTTATTTGCGAAGAAAGGGCAAAACGTTTTTGTTTGAATTCAAGGGATTATACTTAAGGTTTAATTTTGATTATGTTCATACAAATAAATTTCATAGGAAACAATAACGAATTTAAAGCTGCTTTCTCAATGTTTGGTCACCAGCCTTTCTGTCCACTTAATAGATTGTACTTAATAAACATCAACTAATTGTGAGATCAGTCAATGTGCATGGTTAATGGTGATGTCCGCTTAATAGAGCGTCCATTTAATAGAGCTTTCACTGTATTTTTCATTTGTGATTTTTTTTACTATTCTATCTTCTAAGTTGGTTCGAACCGGATACAGTGTGCTAAATTTTACTAAAATCGGTTCAGATGGAATCCTGAACCATCGCGGACAAACAAAGTTTCACGTAATATGATATATATATCATATATATAAAAGATAACGCATAATAGGTAAGGGGTAATAGACAACCATAATAAAAAAAAGAAGGAAAGGCTCAGTTCGGGTGTAACCGAACATTTTATACTTTTGCACAGTGCAATGATCAAAGCCGGGGAAATTCCTTCAGGTGCAGGCAAACATTTATGTTAAGAAATGTTCCGAAAGGATTCAACAATTTTTATTCAAATTTGCTATATTCTTGATTTATATTTAATGCCATTAATTAAAACTTATTTTTATTTTACTTCATGCCATCTTAAATTATATGGTATAAACTCGTTCGAAGAAGCTAAAGTTAATATATTCATAATTCATAATTCACTATATAAGGGATTTGAGGTTAAGACCAAGTCTATTCTCATTCAGAGCTAAACCACACAATTTTCCGAAAACAGGGAACACATAAAAACCAGAGAAAAGGGTAATTTCTGTTTCATCCAAGATATAATAATATTCATAAATATAAACGAGTCCTTACAAGAACTAGATTTTAATTCATCGGTTTGTATGGCAACTAGATCTGAAGAATTTCTTCGGAGATTGCATCGTTGCCTTTGGTTATAGTTTAAGCCAAATTTCGTTAAGATATCTTATAAAACAAGAAAGTTTTCCATACACGCACTTGATTCTGATCGTTTAGTTTGTATGGAAGCTATACCTATAGCATATAGAGGAAAGGACGTGTGTTCAGATCGATATCTCAAAAACTAAGGGACTAGTTCACGTATATGCATGTGGGCATGGCTAAATAGATTCAGCTCGTCATGCTGATACATATATTATATATAATTTTGATTAATTTCGAGGTTTAATACTTTTTTAAAGAAAGCACGCCGGAACTTCAAATTTAATTGAGAATCTTTATTTTCATTCGAAAGAACATTCTTTGGCATTTATTTTTTTAATAGTATCTCTTTTTAAATGATGGATATGGCTCCGTCTTAAAATTCGTTGAATCCGTTTTTCATTGATTTGTTCGAGCATTTCGACTGGTAACTGGCGATTGACATGCGTGATGTTTTGAAACTTGAGACTTTGCACATCTCTACAGGAAAAAGTCTTAAACGTTAAATTATCTGCTCATCGAAGTGTTCTCTCAACAGCATGCGGGAAGTGGTTCCGTCTTGTTAAAGCCAAATGTCGCCGGGATCACGAACTTCAGTTTCAGGCATCAAATATTCGGTTATCGTGGCGCGATAACGTTCGCCATTGGAAGTTACGTTCTCACCCGCATCATTTTTGATGATGTCTATGATGTCTATGCTGTCGAATATTATCCAATAATGAATGCTGGATCTCAAGATCATGTTGCGAATAGCACGCTCAGGAGGCCGATTATGATTACGGGTGAAGCGCGTGAAATAGAAATGATATATAATCGGCAATATTCTATAAATATATAGTAAATCTGTATTATATATAAACATAATTTTATAAAATTTTTAATGTAATAAGTATGCAGTAGATAATACCTAATAGACAATAGAAAATTAATAATAGTGACAATAGGATATAAATAACACGCAATGTATAAGTTTCTGCAAAATCTAACTCATAGTACATTATGTGTTCGCAGTAAATTGTATAAATATATTGTCTATCCCTATTTGCTCTTTAGCATATATATAAGTTATGTCTACCTTATGTTTGATTTCAGTTAGACGCCTAACGGGCTGGAAATCTATCAGAAAATAGTATCTACAACGTAAAAGGCATTAATCATAAATCGTGCATATGAGGCTCGAAGCAGTGTACGGATGGGTGTTTAAATATTTATATATGAATGAATATATGTATATAATAGCTCAGGGCCATATGTGAATTCTACAAATGTTTCAACGGTTCTTACATGTTCGCCCCAATTGACATCCGCACGTCAGTCATCCTGACAAAGTACAAATCCCTATGCTAGCACCCCCTCAGCACGCCTTCGACAGTTTGTCGGAATTATTGATGAAATCTTATCGGTAACGATGTACGATTAAATAGTGGCAGCAACGATACACCAATTTTCAGCAAACAAACACACTTCTATAAATATATATTTACAATAACATATATATATACATATATTTATTGGTATGTATTAATGATTACTCTCCTGAATTTACAGCTTTCAGTATCACTTAAAATCACTGAGGAAATTACGGAAAATCACTGAAATAAAACAAAAATCATTTATTAACCCAAATAGGTAGCGCAAGTATACAATCCAACATTTGCCTGTATAAAAGCTCGTTTGAAGTGTCAGGACGTTGCTAGAGGTTGGCACGTGCGGCATGAAATAGGTGTATTGTCGGAGCTTTGTATTTAGTGGAAAAGCTACAAGTCAAATGTTCAACCCCCTTCAGGCCCCGTTCACTGTAATCTCTCGCCACCAAATCTGGATTGTCAAATGTGACACGGATGTTAAAATGTGTTTACTTCTATCTTGTTTTCATTGCAGAATATGTGCATATATGTATGTGTTATATTAAGTGCTGCTCATTTTTTAATATGGGCTTTGTATATATTCGCGTGTGTATTTGCGTTTTGTAGCCGTCAGCCACTATCGGAAGCTGCAAGAAGCATGTAACGGAACCATCCCTGTGAGAAAAATGTGAACGAAAACAAATTGTTTCAAGCTGGAAAGATCTTTTTGCAAAATATGCTTAAAGCGCCTGTAACAACTGTTCAGAAAACGACCTTAATACTTATTGTATATATTATATCAAGGACCATGTACAGATATTTCTTTATTATTTTAGGATCATTTGTGATTTTTTACATAGCCAGTTCAGTATTTTTGTTGCATACATTAAATATTAGAGTAATTATTCAATATACCCAAAATGAACATGAATTACAGTATAGATAGAAATTGGTATTGGTAAAAAATATCCATGCCTAAGACTACATACATGCGTATGTGCTGGTAATAATGCACATAAATGTTTGTAACGTAATATCTGTCTATATAAAGATTTGTAAAAACATCTCATTTACGATTGTAGCCTTTCAGAAATCTGAATATACCCAAACTATAGAAGTGTGGTTTATCCTGTGTTTAAATGAGTTAAGATTCCCCTCACTTTACTTGGGAAAACTGGCGCACCCTAATAAAACAGCTTAATTCACCACAGCTACTGACACTACAAAACAACACACAACAGCTGTATCCCAACCCAACCACCAAAAGGAATGGACAACAGGAAAGCTCACTCGATTCGATCTACACAAGCCGCACATCAACATTCGCACATTAACTTTCGTCTACAAGACATTCGCTTGTGCACTGCTCCGCGTTAGAACTCGACTCCAATCGACAAATCATTTCGTTACCCTCGGAACCATTTTTATATACAATCATCTTAATTGTAAAGATCGTTACTTAATAAAAATAAAATAAACTTTAATATATCGGAATAAATCGCATTTTAACTTATAAATGGTACTCGAGTGTAAGTGCTTTATTAACAATCCAAAGAGTAGTGGATGTCTCCACGAATTGGGCACCCAAATAATCATCCTGTTCAAGCGACATGATATTAGTCGGACCAAGCTATTTTTTGATTTTATGTTTCAGTTTTTGGTTAAAAGGTTAAAATTTGATATGTAATCAAACGAACTTGGACTAAGTCACAGCTTCCATAGCTAAAGCTTATATAGAACTTTGAGAAGTGCTGTATTCACTTAACTAAGAGCTTAATGGACGAGCTAAGAGGGTTAAATACCGAATCCTGTTTATAGCATACGGTTGGTAAAAAAAACATACGAACATACTTTATTAGCAGATCAGTTTTAAACTTAGTTAATGTTAAGGTTAAATTTTAAAGAATGAATTACATTCTGGTAATCAATTTTTCTCAACTTGTTACTTGTTACAATTATATAATAATTCGCTCCTTGATCGGCTATAGCTAAAAGTAAAGTACTCAGGAAGAAGGGTTCCTGTCTCAATGGAAAATTTAAAGCTCATATGAAATTTACTTGGTATTGATAATAGGTAGACTAGAAATTTCAGTTCAAGTAGATATAAACAAATAAGAATTTTTCAAAAGCTCTTGTTAGCTCATTTTTTATTGGTCTTATTAATTAAAAGGAGGTATTTGACCTAGCTAAAATTTGTACACATATAATAGTAAATTTAACAGTATTTTAAGACTTAGTATTAGCAAAAATATTTATTTGGAAAGAACTACAGCTCATCTCTGGAGGCTCAAAAAAGACGTTTTGCGGTGGCTACTATACATATGTCTGAACTGGATCCTCTGAAATTTTCGGTAAAGTAATGTTAAATCTAGCAGAGCGAATAAAAGATATTAGCAAAATAAAATTTTTTGACAAAATTGCGGCGCCTCAAAAAACAAATCGATTTTTAACCAAAATTTCGGCCATTTAAGTTTATAATAAAAATATTTATTTGTGAGAAAAAATCTTCGTTTAATTACTAGAGGATATATTTAAGAAGCTCGTGTTAAAGTTTGAGACTAATAGGTTTAGGCGTTTTCGACTAATGGTGGTTATCGACTTTGAAAACACTGTATTGAGAAAAACTTCGGGTGTAACTTCGAAAATATTCATCGAAATGGTATGAAATTTTATGTGTGTGTGTTCTTAAACAAATGTTCATTAAGAAAAAAATAAAACAAGTAAGAAAGGGCTAAGTTCAGGTGCAACCGAACATTTGATACTATTGCAACTTGTAAGAATCAAAGCTAGGGAAATACTTAAAGGTGTAAAACCAATCATGTAGAGCAGTGGTTCCCAAACTTATTTTGTCTACTGCCCACTTTGAGAATAAATATTTTTTTAGCGCCCCCATTTTTTACCTATTTAGAAACCACTATAACTTCAAATTAAATTAATTAATTATTGTGACCTATATATATATATATTAAGGGAAAATTCTAAACGAAGCTTTTACAATAACCCGCAACTTGAAACCTGAGCGCAGTAGGTACCATACAGAGGCGCTTAGGTCTCGAGTTAACCCTTACGGGCTCCACCTGCCAATAAGAATGATTATTGAACCGCAAATTTAATAAATAAATTCGGAAAATTGTGAAACTCACGTCTGCCCAGATTCTTTTTGTGTAGAAGCAGTTTGGCTGCGAAAGCAGCAACGACGATTTTTGTTTTAATTAAATTTAGTTTATCGCCTTGCAGTTGGAGATTCATGTCGTTGAACAATTTATACTCGTGCAGGTCTGTCATGTAAGCTATATCATTCTTTGATGTTATGAGCTTGCCTTGCAATTCTGTATCTTTAGTTTCCAAGAACTCTATAACAGAGTCAAACAGGTTATAAAATCGAGTCAGGCAATTGCCTCTTGATAGCCAACGAACTTCAGTATGAAACAAGAAACGGTTGAAGTCCTCGTCACAGTAACACAAAACTGATGAAATAATCCATCATTCAAAGATCTGTTGCGGATTTTATTGACTGCTTTGATGACATATTGCCGTGATTGAAATAGTTTTTCACTTAAGTTTCTAGCAACTAAAATGTTGTCTATGAATTACGCAATGTACACCAAGGACATCTGAAATTTTATTTTTTAAGTACGCAATGAAGCCTTTATGGCACCCTGTCAGCCAGAGCGCCATCTGTAGCAACTGAAATAATATTTTTCAAAGGAATCTCTTTCTCATCGCAAAACTTTTTCAATATATTGAATACGGTTTCGCCTTTTGTATCGGCCTCTAAACTTCTAGCAAATAATAGTTCTTCACAAATTTTCTCATCTTTAATAAAACTCACGTAAGACAACAACAATGCTTCATTAGTTGGTAAAGTGGACTCATCCAGCTGAATTGAAAATTGACTTGACCTCAGGTGATCGCACATTGATTCTTCAATGTTTTCAGCCATTTCATCAATTCGTCTTTGCATAGAATTAAGCACAGTAGTTATTACTTCATTTATTGCTGGCAATATTAACTCTTCTCCGATGTTATGTGGTTTGCCTTTTTGAGCAATTAACAAAGAGATACATATTGTACGAAGCTCGACGTCCGTCGTCATCTTGCTTAGCAGCCGCCGAAAATAGTTTTTCTACACTTGGCTGAGTATTATGCTTCTTCTCTAGGTCTTGAAAATATGCTACATTCTTGTCTTTCTTATCTGGATGCATTTTATTCAAATGATCTTGCAGTCTTGAAGGCTTCATCCGAAAATGTTTTTAGACATAAAAGACACTAAGGCGAAGTGGGATTTTCAATGAATCCGAATTTAATATATTCCGCACAGTATTGCCGTCTTTTCTTTTTTACTTTCGACATTGTTTTGCTTTGAGAAATACGTTCAACTTCGCGAGTGTTGAAAGGAGGCGTAAGTACTGCTCATCTATTGCGCGCAAAACCACAAATGAAAGTAAAATAAATATTACATTGTCTATATAGGAATGCTTAAGCAGCACCCACCGACAGGAATAAAAAAATCATGCATTAACTCGTTTATCTCATTCGACGCTCAATCGTACACAACAAGTCCGAACAAGTATTCAATGAACCAGCCGATTGATACGGGAATGCACAATTTGAGTTATTAAACAAAAACTTGTTAAAACATGATAGATATCTACGAGTACTAATAACTATTAAAATACGAAAGTGTGTCTGTTGCCTTTTTATTTGTATGTTTGTGTCTACTTTCATTATGAAACGGAGCGACCGATTGACATGATTTTCATTTTTTCTATATTCAATAAAATAGGACAGATATATGAACTACGCGGAGAGAAATATGGAACCGAGTTTGAGCAATCTTTTAATTCATATTAGTTGATGTTCACAAGTTGTTGTTGAGAGTCGAGAGCTCATGCAGTCGTTGTCAAAAAGGCCTCTTAGCTAAATAAAATTAAAAATCACCCCCCAGGCCTCTACACAACGCTCCCATTTTCTTTCTGGGTCTCTTACCGCCCCTCTTTACACCTGCAGCGCCCACAAGGGGCCGTTATCGCCAACTTTGGGAAAGACTGATGTAGAGTAAAGTCAGACGGATGTTCGAAAATCTTTACATTAAGTATATGGGGGCTAAGAGAAGTACTGATCCAATTCAACCCATTTTTGACAAACAGACAAACCATTATAAGAGAAGCATTTTCCTTTCATTACAGTTATAAAAATCGCACATTGACTGACATTTTCGATCAAAATTATCTACAGGTAACGGGGTCTAAATATTCGGTACCTAGGGGCTTGAACAGTTTTTATTTAATTTTTGGCCATAAGGTGTCACCACACACTAAATAAGTTATTAGTGCAAAATTTTTTCACGTTATATTAATTTTTTTATGGATTTTTGTACTGGAAACTGAAAGAAGCAAGAATTTAAAATTGTGCTATATGGAAGTAGGCGTGGCTTCCATAAAGCTCTTGGTGGTAAAATTTAATGTCTCTGGCGTATTTCGTTACTGATTTTTAGCGCTTTTACTAGTTTTTAACAGAAGCGTTATATAGCGAGTGAGGGGGGTTATCCTAAGAGTTCATCCATTTTCACACTTTTGGTAGAATTCTTATAAGATTTGCACTCAGCAAATTTGGTTGTTATAGCTTAAGTGGTTTAGGAGGTATGTACATTAAACTTAAATTTTGCCCCCAGATGCCTCTTACCGCAATCCTCTGTACCAATTTACAGCTTTATATCTTAATTTGATGATTTGGTATGGTACTTTATAGGTTTTCTATTATTGGATTTTTTGTGGATCCGTTTTTTACTAAAGATCCCGCATACCAAGTTTCATCAGATATTTAATTTTTACTTAACCCATCTTCGGCCGCTACATGAAATCACAGAAAGTTTTCAATTTCCTTTCGAAGGGGTGCTTTTATGATCATAATCAAGAGTAATTAAAAAAAAATTTTTTTTTGACCAACCGTTTCCTTGATATGAACTGGTCGAAAAATCGACCGCTGGCCAAAAACCGTCAAGTATAAAAAAATATATTTTTTTGGTTTTATTTTCTTTAAGAAAAATGTAATGATTTTAGTCTAATTATTCGCTTTTATTTAAAAGATACATATGTATTTTTTTATATAATACATGTATATTGTGCAGACGTAAATTTAAAAATTTTGATAATATTCATCAAAACATTTAGTATGTAAATAAACATTACACTTTTTGCAAGTAAAAATAGTATGTTTCTTGCATAACTTACAGCGCTGATATTTATTTTCAAGACTTCTCATGACGGCGTGTACCTTTTCGTTGATCCGAGAGAGGTTCGATGGATGTCCAGAGTCCACATCTTCATCTCCATTCTCGTAATCTTCCTTATTGCCGTAAGTCAACAAATGGTTAGTGATTTCAGATCGAAAATCAATTTGTGAAAGTGGTTTCGACTTTTGAAATTTTGCTAACATACAATGCAACTTCCATGCATTGACCATTGCGTTACCAAGAGCATTAATCCATATTGGCTACCGCCATTTTTTTCTTCGTATAAATATCCGATAGTTGGCCACAGCATTGTCATGAAGATCCTCTCCACCCATACCGTGATTATATTCTTGTATTACTTTGAGCTGTGAAATGGTGATAGTTTTCTTTTGCTTCCGACAATATCTTTTAGCACATACCATTGGTTCGGCTGTGGAGCTATTAGTAATAACATTGACGACAGCGTTATCGTTCCACCGTACAGTTAATTTTTCTTGTTGACCATCGAGTAGCTGGTCAAATGCTCCGCGTTTCTTTTTTTAAATCCTATTTTCACGTATAGTACCGGTTGCAAAACATCGACGCTCATTCAATAGGCACATAAGATGATAGGATGAAAAAAATTGTCAAAGAAAATAATATGGCAGTCGGGGTCAGTTACGTTAGCAAGCAAATCTAAAACAGTTTGTGCTCCTAGACCGATATTCTTATCGTGAGGGGTTACTGCACCCTTATATAGTATACTACTAGAAAATAAATATCCACTTTCTGAACATAAGCACCACGACTTAAATCCAAAACGAATCGGTTTTCCTTTGATAAACATTTTGCATGAGTGCAGACCAAAGTATGGAATCATCTGTTCGTCTACGGAAAGAATATGGCTAAAAACTCCGAACTGCATAAATTTTTTATTGAGAGCACCAATAAGCGGGCGAACCTTGGCAAAACGATCTACTGTATTTAAATCGGTGTTATCAGCGATATGTAAGAACCGTTTTATTATTTTAAACCGATTACGACTCAACGCTTGTTTTACAATTGGAATTCCCATGTCGGGCCGAACAGACCAATAATGGTCAATATGAGGCAAGGTGTGATACCCCGAAATGTACAAAATAACAATGAACTTACGTATTTCCACTGGCGTGACGTTAATGGCAGCATTGTGTTGATTCACATATTCGTTTGTGAAATGCGTTATCTCTGCAATTATTAATTTATCAAAATATAAAGAGAAAATATCATACGGATATTTAAAGCCTGCAAAAAAGTTAAGTATGAATAAATACTCTTATAAGTATATAAGTATATATATAAATTTATGCATACATAGAAATGGCAATTTAAATAAATAGTTAGAAATAGTTAATCAATTGCTTACCAATTTCAGAAAAAATTTCTTCCATTTTGAAAGCTTCGATGTTAATTGGCGTTCGGCTGTATTCAAAATTTCTGGGTTTTCGCCATACGGGGACAGCAAAATCAGATTTCCTCTTAAATCCGCCAGTTATCATAACATTTCCATGTGCATTAGATGTTGATGGATTTTAAGTTTCACTGAGTTCATTACCTACTTCCTGAATGTTTTCTCCTTCCAATGAGTATTGTAGTTCAACACGACCAGCGATTTCATTTAAAAAATCATCATTGTTGTCATTCAGATTAATCCGGTCATCGTCCAGATCTTCTTCATCTGTCATACACTCCACATGAGGTGGTGGAATGTATACGACGTCGCCATCTGTTGCATTCAATACAGCTTGATCCTCCTCGTCATCTGAAGATGGCTCATTTAAAATGGCCATGATTTCACTAATTTTTATTGCCTTACGAATCGGCATTATCTTCACCAATTGATTTTATTGTACTACGCAAGTTCGAAATCTTTCTTTTTGCAATAACAAAAGCAAACAGAATCAATTCGGGGAACTCCCTTTTTAAATTTTACGTTACGATAGTCATAGGGAGACAAATATATGAGACGAAAAGGTTACATGCGGACAGGTGATGCTAGACTTAAAACCATAAAAGTATAAAATCCGAAAAAACTAAAGCAAGGACCATTAAATATTTGATATTTTGAAGATATATACTTGCCTTTTACTTAATAATAACAAAAATCATGCTTGAAAAAATTTTGTCCTACTTGACGATTTTTGACCAGTGGTCGATTTTCGACCACCAAAGAGTATGTAGTTTTAAAAGTTAAAAAACTGGTAATAGTATTGAGGTGAGTTTCTTTTGATTGTTAAAAGTTGATCTCTTGTCTTCGTATACAATTAAAAATAAAAACATTTTTTTGTTTTCCCAATTTTTTTTTAATTAAACAAAAACACTTTAAAAAATTAATTTTTTTATGATTTTACCAAATTTTTTATTTAATGTTTTAACTAAAAAAAACTATCCTTTATGTTTTAATAAAATTCAGAATTTAATATTTCTGAAAACAAATCATGAAAATAGCACTTAGATGGTCGAAAAATCGACCAGCGGCCGAATATGGGTTAAGTTAGAGCTTGCTCGGATGGGAGGACAGATAGACAGTCAACCGGGCTTCAACTTTTCTAGTCATCTTGATCATTTATATATACATAACCCTACATCTGTCTCGTTTGGTTTTAGGTGATACGTACAACTGTTAAGTGAACAAAACTATAATACTCTGTAGAAACTGGTTGAAAGAAAATATAAATACTTTATATTAAGGATACCATAAAATCTTGAAAAAAGACAAAAACACTACAATTAGTGCTATTCAGTCAAAAGTTTAAAGTTTCTGTTAAGAATTTAAGCTATTATTCCTAAGCGCCTAATATCTGAGCAGAAGTTGAAGACGGGGAAAGCTATCTATTTTTTGTTAATACTTCCAGCAGAGCCATAATACACATATATGTAGTAGAATTTGCAATCAAGGACGAATATACGGCATACTATACCCTTGTGGCGCCACGTGTGTCAGATTTGTTTACCTCACTTTCTTATTCTCTCTTCCTCTCGAACCATTCTTGTGTCCCGCTTTACACATTTGCGACAAATTACTTTGACATTAAAATTAAAACAACAAAATACAGCAACAGCATTAAATTGTGAAAATCATTTGCAACAAAACAAAAGCTGGCATAATAAATATTGTAATATTTCCAATAATGTTAAGAGGGGCTGACTGAAGGCGAAAACCAAATACCCAACATGCAAAAACAACAACAAAAGCAATAATCGTACATCACTAGGTCATACAACAACCGTTATCCATCCGACATCCGCTAACCGCCACCTGATGTGCTTACCACCACCAAAAGTCGTTTACAGCACCTAAAATCATCGCCTGGACAAGTGTTTACAATGTTTGGGTGGGATGAAATCTTATTATAATTTATTTTAGCATATCTCCGACAGTTTTTGGTTATTTTCACAATGGAATAATATTCGCCGGGGATCGTTTTCTTGTTTTAATGGCAAAATTTGTCAGCAGCCCACTTTGTTGCAAAAATAGGTATATTTTTGAATGTAGGACAGTATAGTTCCTGGTGATTATCTTACGTATAGACAACTTGGTTGGATCCAACGATTGAAAACGCCCCAAATATGGGGGAAGCACTATGACAAAACTTCTTAAATCTTAAGTCACACCACTGAGATTTCATCATTGTCTATAAAAAGCCACAATTTTTAGGACAGTAAGAAACTCCTAATGATCCTAGTTAAAAAATTGGCAAAGTTTTTTGGGAAATCGCTCATCCTATTAAGAAAAACGGCCGCGGAATGAACATAAATGGCACAAAGAATAAAGAAATAACGTGCAATGAATTAATTGTTTTTTACATTTCATTAGGCCTTTAAAAAACTACTAGATGCTGGTACTACCATGTAAAATGTGCATGGACAATTGTGCATGGACAATTATTTTCAAAAATATTTCAGAAAAGTTTACACAAAACATGCACATAATACACGCCACTTTGGCGCTAAAAACTGCAAAATGATTAAAAATAACAGCAGTTTGCCCTTTAACAGTCCCTAGCCGCCATATTTACCGCAATAACAAGTGATCAAAGCAATGAAATAGTCATAAACAAACACAAATTTATGAATAATTAAATTTTTATTTTTATTTATTTAGAAGAGAAATAAATATAAATAGTTATTCCACTTATACATATGTGAAGCACTGGCTGCTATTATTTTTAATAATAATTAATATTTACAGATTAAGTTATTTCATTTTTATTACTTAAGACTAAAGCAAATTAAAATTAGTTTGTACTTCAGTTACTTATATATCAAATAGTTAATTTGCATATATATTTGCATATCTTTTACAAAGGGGTTAATGTTATTGTCATCTGTCCGAACGAGTAAGTCGGACTCTTTATTGTTGTACGCGTGCGCAGTCATCGAGGACATGAAATTTTGTGAAATCTTCCGAGCCACATAAAGTGCATATGGGTTTGCTTCTACCAATCAAAAGGTGTCCATGTGTCGCAAGTGTATGTCCAATCCTTATGCGTGTGAATGTTTTTATATTTTTACAGATGATGGTATTGGAATAATGTGATTTTTGGCAAGTTTATAGTAGTGGTTATAGTGTCTCCAACCGTTCAGACAACAGACCGAGATATGTTGTTTAACGTATTTCTTAATATCCTTTGTGGTGAAGTATGCTGACATATGCAAAGGTTCTTTGCTTCTTTCGCTCGTTTGCCAGCCATTTCGTTTCCTCGAATCCCTGTATGTCCAGGTATCCACATAATTTTGATTATGTTATTATGTTGAGAAATAAGGTTTTTTATTTTTGTAATCAGGTGGGAATCGTTTGATTGGTTAAAAATGGCATCTATGGCGGATTTACTGTCGCTGCAAATAATAGTTTTCTTTCCATTCCTAGCGGTAAAACGAACGGCTGCCAATATTGCAGCTGTTTCAGCTCTAAATACCGAGCAGTACGAAGGCAAAACAAAAGCAGCTATGGTGACACCATTCTGGTTTGTCAAAGCAAATGAGGTGGAGGTATCACTTTTAGATCCGTCTGTAAATATAAACTCCCAATCATCTCTATAAGGTTGAATAGTTTCTTTATATAACTGAACATATTCCGTGTTGCTGGTAAATTGCTTGCAATATTGTTGTGTAACGCAATAACGCAAGTATACAACTTGAAGATAATGTCATAGAAGGCGGAATTATTGAAGGTTCAACTACTGCAGGGCTCGTAATTATCTCGAGTTCCTTGGAAATTGTTAGACAACACATTATGGTTGTGGGATTGTTGCATCTGCGAGAACATTGGATAGTGCTATTTACATTTATGAGTGTTAACTCGTTTCTGCATAGAAGCAACTTTGGAATGAGTAGCAGTGTGCTATGTGTGGTCCTTTGCTGAATATCTGGTAACCCGGATTCTTTTAAAATAACTTTGATTAGTGATGTTGGGAAGGCACGAATACTCCTTCTCGCTGCCGCATGGTAAGGTGCATTTAAGAGTTTGATATGAGTTTTGGCACAGTGTCCGTATGTTACAAGTCCATAGTCAATTTTTGATAACAATAATGCTTTTGTCACATTAATGAGAGTGTTTGGATGACACAAACAATTTTTTGATGATAAGTACTTTATAATGTTTAGTCTTAGAAATAAGTTTGATCGAATATATACAATGTTCCTTATAAGAAACAGTTTTGTCAAATATTAAGCGTAGAATTTGTAAGCTATGAGTATGGGGAATTTGTGTATTTAAAAAGGATAAGGTGGGAAATGACCAATTATGTTTTCTACAAATATGAAATGTGGAGCTTTTGTTTAATGAAGTTTTCCCACCTGAAATTTCGGACCATTTGTTGACATCATCTAAAATTTTTATAAATACATGTTTAACTTGTCTTAAGTCTTTAATTTTTGTAAAGGTCAATATCTGCGTAGATAAAGTGTTTTATTCGTGGGTTAGTACTAATTATGGCGCTCACTTTATTAAACGCAATGATGAAGAGAGTTGGCGAGAGTGGTGAACCCTGGGGTATACCATTGTTCAACTTGAAAACCTGTGATTGGCATTTATTGGCACATATGACAAATTTTCGTTGATATAAAAACGATTTTATAATGTTAAACATTTTGTTTCCAATTTTCCATTGCTTAAGTTCACTGAGTACCACATGAGCTCCAATCCTGTGGAAGGCTTTTTCTAAATCCTGGCTTAGAACTGAAACGTGATTACGGGATGTCAAGTTACTGGAAGCAAAGTGTACAAATTGTAACTGGGGGTCTATTACTCCTAATCTTTTTTGAAAATCGAATTGGTGTGGACTTGTGAGTCGATTTGCTTTTGCATACCACATCAGTCTCAAAGAAATTATTTTTTCTAATGTTTTGGACATACAGGGTCTGTAATTCTCAATGTAGGAAGATGGTTTATTAGATTTAAGTATGGGAATGACTAACTTTCCATTGTTGGGGATATATACCTGAGTTTAATATTTTATTATAGAGGTTCACAAGTCTTTTTTTAAGCGAGTATGGGAGATTTATTAGGATGGGATAAGATATAATATTTTTAAGGTCGAAAGTGTCGTATCGAATTCGTTAAATGTAATATCGGCTTCAATGTGAAGTGCATTTGGAGAAGGTGACGAGTTAGAGTAGGTTTCATTTTCTATTCGTTTTTTACTTGCGTTAAATGTAGGAGGAAGGTTTGTTTCAGAAGAATATGATGACCATGTTTCTGCAAATTTTTTCGCGATTTCCTGGGGTGTGTAAATAGGTCCTGAAAGTGTGTTAATATGGGATATACTGAATCTGTGTATGGATTCTGTTAGCATCTTTATATCGGACCGTATTTGTTTCCGCTTCGTAGTTTGGTTTATATTGGCTGTTAATTTCTCTAATGATTGCCTTTTAGCCAACCTTAACTCCTTTCTAAAGTTAGCATTAGCTTTTTTATATTCAATTAAATTATCGTCAGTTCTGTTGTGTTTAAATGTTGCCCACAAAAACTTTTTCCTATTTGTGAGAATAAATAATAGATTAGACCAATACGGTAATTTGGTGAAAACCTTTGGGTATTATTTTGGGGAATGGTTAAATGAGCTGCAGAACGAATAATAGTCTTAATAGCAGATGCGTCAGCATTTACGTTTTCTCTAAAGCTCCTAGTATTGGATAAACTTGCTGAAATATTAATGAATTTTTCCCAGTCTGCCTTTTCGGTTAGAAATTTGGATCTTGGCTTAACATTGTACGATTTAGGGATGGAGAGGGATGTGACTATGGGAAGGTGATTGCTACTGCGAAGGTCATCAATTGTATAAGAAGAGAGTTTGTGTGCTATTGCTATGAGGCCAGGATAATGTCGGGATGCGTAAAGGTATTGTGTGTAGAGTGAGTTGCTTTACCATCGTTTTGTGTACTATTGTGGAAATAGCTATGATATTTATTAGAAGGGTATACCTTTTTATTGTAAGGGTATGGGTTTCTTGGAGTGAAATAATTTCCGGACGAAATTCATTAATAAGGATATTTAAATCAGAGTAGTTATTAAGTAAGCCATTTATATTCCACTGTAAAATTCGCATTGTATACTCTATCATTTCATTATCTGTCGTCAGAAAAGAGAATATTGTAGGTTGAGGTGAGTATATTGTTGGTTTTGTTAGTACAGGAGCTGTGAGGTGAGTAAGCAATGATGAGATCATTGCGTGGGTTTGAAAGTCATCGACTGATACTTTTTTTTGATTATATTTGCTGTGGTATAATTGTTTTTGTTTATATATTTTTCTTGTGTTTCGTTATTTATATTGTTGGTAGGTTTGTTGTTTGTAATAGAAGTAACATTTTCTGTGCAAGAGATTTGTGAGAATCTGCCATTTTCTTTTAAGTTGTTGACAGTATTTTTTGCTATACTAGCGAATGTAGCAGAGTTTTCACTGAGTGCTGGGTTTTTTTATTTTTATTGCTTCTTGCATGGAGCACCTTTTGTCTGTTTTTATGGTTATTATTTGTTTCATTTTTATAAATTTGGGACATATTTTGTCAGAAGATGAGTGATTACCTGAACAGTTTATGCAAAAGGAACGAGTACAAGGGGATGGTTGGTGAGAGGAGAGAGCGCACTTGTCGCAAACAGCGGTTATCGTTCATCGCTTTGTTGTATGAAAAGAAAGTTGGCAGTTTTTGCACCTCATAGGGTTTGGATAGTAGGGCCTTACTTTAGTTGTGTACCATGACACTTCATTTTTTTCAGGTAGGTGATATTTATCAAAGGTCAGGAGACAAGGTACTGGCTTTTGGTTAGTGTATTTAGGGAATTTGAAAATTGAAACAACTCCCTGTGCTTTTAATTTCAATGATTTCATCGTCTGAGATTTCATTCAGGCATAGTGCGTAAATTGTTCCTTCTGTGTAGTTTAGATTGATGTGGAGTTTTATTTCTACATCACATATGTATGCCATATAAAGCTTTCGTTGATATGAATTTTTCAGCTATGTTGTTGTTTTTTACTGGTAATAAAAGTTTTTCGTCTCTAAGTTCTGATATATTTATTATTTCGGTGCTTCTATTTTTTAACACTTTGTGCACAGCAAAACACGAATATTAGTTTATGGGTTTTTGAGAGTTCGCTCTTCTTCTTTACTGGCGTAGACACCGCTTATGCGATTATAGCCGAGTTAACAACAGCGCGCCAGTCGTTTCTTCTTTTCGCCACGTGGCGCCAATTGGATATTCCAAGCGAAGCCAGGTCTTTCTCCACTTGGTCGTTCCAGCGGAGTGGAGGTCTTCCTCTTCCTCTGCTCCCTCCGGCGGGTACTGTGTCGAATACTTACAGAGCTGGAGTGTTTTCGTCCATTCGGACAACATGACCTAGCCGCTGTCTTTGAATTCGCTGAATTATGTCAATGTCGTCATACAGCTCATAGTTCCATCGAATGCGATATTCGCCGTGGCCAATGCGCAAAGGACCGTAAATCTTTCGCAGAACTTTTCTCTCGAAAACTCGGAACGTCGATTCATAAGTTGTTGTCATCATCCAAGCCTCTGCACCATATAGTAGGACGGCAATATATCATCGGCATACGCCAGGGGTACGCTCTTATAAAAGATTGTACCTGCTCGATTAAGTTCTGCAGCTCGAGCTCGAACAGCCGAAACTCATGCAAAGGTACTATTTACGCTCATTGTCATATCAATTTATAAATTTCCGAAATACATAAATAGCCAACCATCTCCAAGTGGTGTAGTCCTCCTAACTTTCGATCGCTACTCCCTACCCGAAAAAATTGATGTTTCATGGTATACAACAAAGGTAAGACCATACTATCCAAATCCTATGAGATGCAAAAACTGCCAATTATTTGGTCACACAAAAAAACGCTGCAATAAGGTCCCTACTTGCGATACATGTGCATTACCAACCCACAATTCCTCACCCTGTACTCGCACTCTCTGTGCAAACTGTTCTGCAGATCATCCAGCCTCAAGTAAACTGTGTCCAAAGTTCACTCAAATAAAGAATATAATAACAATTCAAACAGACAATAAATGCTCTTTCCGCGAAGCAGTAAATATCCATAAAGCACAAATACAACCTGTTTTCAATTCTTCATCTCCTTTATTCGCTAACGTTATTAACAACCCGACAAACATAACTAACACAAACAATCAACAAAACACTCAAACAAAAGAGCAAAATCTTGCTCTCCTCTATTACTTCACCTACAACTTCCAACTCTAAAACAATCAGCACAAACAACGAATAAAATGTAACAACCACTATAAATCAAATAAATTCAACTCATTCGTTTCCAACAACAAGTGCAGTCGAAGACTCAACTGTACCATCTTTTGACTACAACGCAACAACCTCACTCATTTCAAACTTGATCATCCAACTCAGTAACACTCCCGCCGCCCTATTACCCACACAACCCCATCACAAAATAGACTATGAGAATTCTCCAGTGGAATTTGAAAGGTCTATTTAACAATTATCCAGATTTGAATATACTCATCAATGAATTCTCACCACACGTAATTGCATTACAAGAAACTCACCTTCCAGCAAATAAAACGGCATATACTCCTCACAAATACATTGGTTATTTCCATAATCTACCACAAAACGAATCAGCTAAACAAGGCATTGCCCTGTTTATCAAAAAACATATCAAACACAAACGTATCCCAGTCTTTTCCAACATTTCCGCCATTGCAATAGAAATTAACATCGGTTTCAAATTTTCCATAGTCACATGCTACATCCCTCCGAATCAAAAGTTTACTGCAGGAGAACTTATAGGTGTCATTAACGCTGTACCTGCAGCCACAATAATCATTGGAGATTTTAATGCTTGGAGCCCCCTATGGGGATCTACCTCCTCAAATCTAAGAGGCCAAATAATGGAAGATGTTATTCTTTCAAAAAACTTATTTGTCCTTAATGATAGATCACCAACTCACTTTTCCTCCCACAAAACTTTCACTCATATAGAATCGCTCTTTGTTCAGCTTCCATAGCCCATAAACTCTGTTCTTATACTCTAGAAGACCTTCCCAATAGCGACCACTTTCCTATTATAACTACCCTCATCACACCGATGCAATACATCATTAAGCCGAGATCAAAATTTCTTACAGATAAAGCTGATTGGTTAGAATATTGCTTCCCGCTCAACACATCAACAAGTGCTGAAATAATATCAGAAAACATAAACGCAGAAGCATCAAAAATAAAAGGGATTATTCGGAAATTCCGCTGCACATATCTCCATTCCCCAAACTAGCACAAAAAAATTTTCCGCCAAACTACCGTATTGGTCCAATCTATTAACTGCCTTGAGAAATACAAAACAAGCTCTTTGGTCTAAATTCAAACAGAACGTAACAACTGAAAACTTAATTAGATACAAAAAAGCAAACTCTAACATCAGAAGAGAACTAAAGTCTGCTAAACGCATAGCCCTTGAAAAACTAACAGCTAATATAAAACCCACTTCAAGCTCTAAAAAAATATGGAATGACATCAAATCTCTTTCAGGAGGACATAAACAAAATAAAATTGATTTTATTCAATCTCCCGTAGGTACCATTTACGATCCGCAGCAAATTGCAGAAAACTTTGCACAAACATGGTCAAACAACTCTAAAAATTTCAACTTTCATCCGAATTTTATTACACTTTCAAATCAAATCATTTCCCAAACATACCACAACCCATTACCGTGTTTCGAAGCTACATTGATAGAATCTCCCATTACTTTAGAAGAGTTCGATTCTACTATCAGCAAAATGTCCGGAAAAACCCCTGGATCAGACAAAATTTCCTACCCCCTCCTAAAAAATCTTCCATACTCTTTAAAAATCAGGCTTATAACCCTATACAATAACATATTAAAGCAGGGTATTGTACCTCAAGAATGGAAAAAAGCTACAATTATTCCCATCCTTTAACCCAACAAATCGAGTGCCTCAATTTCAGACTTCAGACCTATTTCTTTGATACCCTGCATTGCCAAAGTTTTGGAAAAAATTATATCAAAGAGACTCGTGTGGTATTTAAAACAAAAAGGACTGATAAGCCCCAAACAGTTTGGTTTTCAAAGTGGTCTTGGCGTCATTGCCCCACTTCTTTACTTTGAACACCACGCTACAACAACAATATCTACCAAAAATCACTTATCCGTCCTCAGTCTAGATTTTGAGAAAGCATTCGATAGAATTGGAGCTCATACGGTATAACAAGAATTAAAAAATGGGACATTGGAGATAAAATGTATAATTTCATAAAGTCATTCCTTTCAAATCGTAAGATTACAGTAAGTGTTAGTAACCACAACTCCAACATATACCCCCTATATAATGGCATACCCCAAGGATCTCCCCTTTCAACAACACTATTTATTATTGCCTTTATCCAATTAAGCAACTTAATAACCTCATACCGATGTGTAGACCATATCATCTACGCAGACGATGTTTTAATTTCTCGGCTTTAAAAAATTTAAACCAAGTAAAAATCATTTTTAGCAACATCCTAACCGAAATAGCAGAATGATCTAAAACGTCAGGAACAAAAGTTTCTGCAAGCAAAAGCGCAACATTTCACGTTTGCAGAAAAAGAAAATGCACCTTTCCTAACCTATCCTTCGAAAACACACAAATTCCTCACAATACTTGGCTTAATTTTTGATAAAAAACTAACATTTAAGGAACATTGTAAATATGTTAGATTAAGTTACTTAATAGACTAAACATTATAAAGTTTCTCTCTTCAAAACACTGTCATATCCATATCTCAACTCTCGTAAATATTGTAAAAGCATTGATCTTGTCAAAAATAGACTTTGGACTCGCAATCTATGGACACTGTGCTAAGTCCCATCTCGCACTCATTGAAACATAGCGGTAAAAAGGAGCATTCGCGCATTCCCTACTTCTCCAACCAAAGTGGTCTTAACTGAAGCAGGTCTACCCAGCATCCTTCTCCGAACAAAGCAGAATACAATAATGCTCATACCAAAACTTCTCTACTTCAAAAACTCCCTTTTGTTTAATGCGATGAAAACATATCGTACCACCAAAAAACTATCCACGATCGTACAATGTATAAACATTATAAAAAACTTGACATAATATCAACACCACAATTAATAAAGGAGAACACTCATCCTCACTGGCTGACGTTAAAATCATCCATAATAAGTACGTTATTCAAGTATTAAAAATCAACCAACAACGCAGAACAATATAACCAGCTATTTACACTTATGAACCAGAGTGGAAAATTATCTACACCGATGGATCAAAATCGGTCACCCACACTTTGTTTGCAGTGACAAACGACCAAGGTGTCATTATAACCGTCGGTGTTTTACCACCGTACTGCTCTATACTTACAGCTGAAGCGGCTGGTGCTATTTATTGCACAATCTAAAGAAAAACACATCATATGCAGTGATAGCAAATCGACAATTACCGCGCTGTTGAATGATACAAATAACTCAGTACTGATCAAGAATATAAAAGATATTTTATACAAACACAAAAACATAATCAAGATCATGTGGATCCCTAGACACGCTGGTATTAGAGGCAACCAACTTGCAGACGATCGCGCCAAAAAGGCGAGTAGAGAACCAGTTTTCTCGTACGCACACGTCACATCAAAAGATATTCGCAATCCCACTGGTGTCAAGCCAAACTACCCATCCGACTGTTCCTGCCAATACACAAAAATATTTGTGCGCCTTAGATTAGGTCACACTTTAAGAACACACAATTATCTGCTGAACAAACCGGAAAAACCTAGCTGCACACTTTGCAATCATCCAAACGACTCAGTTAACCACATCCTAAACGACTGCACTGCACTAGCACAAAAAAGGAAAACCATTTTTGGAAACAGGGAACCCTCCCGTCTACTGAAAACACCAAATATTGACAACGTCAATGCTATCAACAATTTGCTTAAGATATGTAAGATAAATAACATTTAAATATTATAAGCAAATAAAAACTAAGTATTAATTTTACACTTAATTTTAATTAGGGGCCATTCCATCAATTGGCAACATGGTTTTGTACCCGTGGTTCTCCGATTTTGACGAAACTTTAGAATATCATAATATAGACCAAAATAAGAAAATCTGTAAACTTTTTAGTGGTCAAAGTTGCCTAATTGTTTTTTGGCGCGCAATTCAAATTGAGATCAAACAAAAAAATGACTATTTATTTTATTTTTTAACGACCTCAAAATCGAATGAAAAAAATTTCGAAGTTATCCAATTTTATGTAAAAAAATCTCAGCTTTCTGATAAAAATATTTTCAAAATCCAAAAAAATTTTCAAAATCTAAAAAAAAACATTTTTTTTCAAAAATCCCGTTTTTTGTGCTTTTCCCCCAATTTTTTTCAAAATTGACTTTTTCATTCGATTCCTCGTTCAATTTTACATAAGAATCAGTGTTCAAAAATATGGGACTCTGATCCCATGAACAGCAAAAAAAATTCAAAGTTGCCGCTCAAAATAAAAAAAACACCTTTTTTCCAAAAATCCCATTTTTTGTGCTTTTCCACCAACTTTTTTTCAAAATTGACTTTCCCATTCGATTCCTCGTTCAATTTAACATAAGAATCTTCTTCTTCTTCTTAATTGGCGTAGACACCGCTTACGCGATTATAGCCGAGTTAACAACAGCGCGCCAGTCGTTTCTTGTTTTCGCTACGTGGCGCCAATTGGATATTCCAACGGAGTGGAGGTCCTCCTCTTCCTTTGCTTCCCTCGGCGGCTACTGCGTCGAATACTTTCAGATATGGAGTGTTTTCATCCATCCGGACAACATGACCTAGCCAGCGTAGCCGCTGTCTTTTAATTCGCTGAACTATGTCAATCGAATGCGATATTCGCCGTGGCCAATACGCAAAGGACCATAACGTCGACTCATCGGTTGTTGTCATCGCCCAAGCCTCTGCACCATATAGCAGGACGGGAATTATGAGCGACTTATAGAGTTTGGTTTTTGTTCGTCGAGAGAGGACTTTGCTTCTCAATTGCCTACTCAGTCCGAAGTAGCACCTGTTGGCAAGAGTTACCCTGCGTTGGATTTCTAGGCTGACATTGTTGGTGGTGTTTACGCTGGTTCCAAGATAGACGAAATTATCTACGACTTCAAAGTTATGACTGTCAACAGTGACGTGAGAGCCTAGTCGCGAGTGCGACGACTGTTTGTTTGATGACAGGAGATATTTCGTTTTGCCCTCGTTCACTGCCAGACCCATTTTCTGTGGTTCCTTGTCCAGCCTGGAGAAAGCAGAACTAACGGCGCGGGTGTTGCGGCCGATGATATCGATATCATCAGCTGTACACTCTTATAGAAGATGGTACCTTCTCTATTTAGTTCTGCAGCTCGAACAATTTTCTCCAGAAGCAGGTTGAAGAAGTCGCACGATAGGGAGTCGCCTTGTCTGAAACCTCGTTTGGTATCGAACGGCTATGAGAGGTCCTTCCCGATCCTGACGGAGCTTTTCGTGTTGCTCAACGTCAGTTTACACAGCCGTATTAGTTTTGCGGAGATACCAAATTCAGACATCGCGGCATAAAGGCAGCTCCTTTTCGTGCTGTCGAAAGCAGCTTTGAAATCGACGAAGAGGTGGTGTGTGTCGATTCTTCTTTCACGGGTCTTTTCCAAGATTTGGCGCATGGTGAATATCTGGTCGGTTGTTGATTTTCTAGGTCTGAAGCCGCACTGATAAGGTCCAATCAGTTTGTTGATGGTGGGCTTTAATCTTTCACACAATACGCTCGATAGAACCTTATATGCGATGTTGAGGAGGCTAATCCCACGGTAGTTGGCGCAGATTGTGGGGTCTCCTTTTTTATGGATTGGGCATAGCACACTTAAATTCCAATCGTTGGGCATGCTTTCGTCCGACCATATTTTACAAAGAGGATGATGCATGCTCCTTATCAGTTCTTCGCCGCCGTGTTTGAATAGCTCGGCCGGCAGTCTGTCGGCCCCTGCCGCTTTGTTGTTCTTGAGGCGAGCAATCGCTATTCGAACTTCTTCTTGGTCGGGTAATGGAACGTCTGCTTCATCGTCATCGATTGGGGAATCGGCTTCGCCTTCTCCTGGCGTTGTGCGTTCACTGCCATTCAGCAGGCTGAAGAAGTGTTCCCTCCATAATTTAAGTATGCTCTGGGCATCGGTCACTAGATCACCTGTGGGGGTTCTACAAGAGTATGCTCCGGTCTTGAAACCTTGTGTAAGCCGCCGCATTTTTTCGTAGAATTTTCGAGCATTACCCCTGTCGGCCAGCTTATCAAGCTCTTCGTACTCACGCATTTCAGCTTCTTTCTTTTTCTGTCTGCAAATGCGTCTCGCTTCCCTTTTCAACTCTCGGTATCTATCTCATCCCGCACGTGTTGTGGTCGATCGTAACGTTGCGAGGTAGGCAGCCTGTTTTCTGTCCACTGCGACACGGCACTCCTTGTCGTACCAGTTGTTCTTTTGTACTTTCCGAAAACCAATGGTTTCGGTTGCAGCTGTACGTAAGGAGTTTGAAATGCCGTCCCACAATTCCCTTATACCGAGTTGTTGACGAGTGCTCTCAGAGAGCAGGAGTGCAAGCCGAGTAGAAAATCGTTCGGCTGTCTGTTGTGATTGCAGCTTCTCGACGTCGAACCTTCCTTGTGTTTGTTGGCGTGCGTTTTTTGCTGCACAGAGGCGGGTGCGAATCTTGGCTGCAACAAGATAGTGGTCCGAGTCGATGTTAGGACCTCGGAGCGCACGCACATCTAAAGCACTGGAGACGTGTCTTCCGTCTATCACAACATGATCGATCTGGTTTGTGGTTTTTCGATCCGGAGACAGCCAGGTGGCTTGATGAATCTTTTTATGCTGGAATCTAGTACTACAGATAACCATATTTCGTGCCCCGGCGAATTCAATCAGCCTCAACCCATTTGGGGATGTTTCGTCGTGGAGGCTGAATTTACCGATCGTAGTGCCGAAGATACCTTCTTTGCCCACCCTGGCGTTAAAGTCGCCAAGCACGATTTTGACATCGTGGCGGGGGCAGCTCTCGTAATTGCGCTCCAAGCGCTCATAGAAAACATCTTTGGTCACATCGTCCTTCTCTTCCGTCGGGGCGTGGGCGCAAATCAGCGATATGTTGAAGAACCTCGCTTTGATGCGGATTGTGGCGAGACGCTCATTCACCGGAGTGAATGATAGTACTCAGCGACGGAGTCTCTCTCCCACCACGAATCCAACACCAAACTTGCACTCCTTTATATGGCCACTGTAGTAAATGTCACAAGGACCTACTCGTGTCTGTCCTTTTCCCGTCCATCGCATTTCTTGGACGGCGGTGATGTCAGCCTTTATTTTCGCGAGGAGATCAACCAGCTGGGCAGCGGCACCTTCCCAATTAAGGGCCCGGACATTCCAGGTGCATGCCCTCAAATCGTAGTCCTTATTTCGTTTGCCGTGGTCGTCATCAAAAGGGGGGTCTCTCATCTGAGGCTGATTGTTGGTTTTCATTGGTAAGATTTTTTACGTGGCGGGTCCCAAACCCAGCGCACAACCCTGCGGAGGGGATAATTTGCCTTCTCACATTAACTCGCCTTCGAACAGATGTTCTTAGGCTACCCAGAGTATACTTGGTCAAAGACCGGAAGTAGTGAGCTGCTTGAGCCATATGTAAAAGAATCGTTTCTGGCCACTCACAAGTGAATGGCGATCAGAGAACTTTCCTCACTTGCGTGAACCAGCTCCATGACTCCATCCTCCATAAGAATCAGTGTTCAAAAATATGGAACTCTGATCCCATGAACAGCAAAAAAATTCAAAGTTGTCGCTCAAAATCCAAAAAAAAAAAACATTTTTTTCCAACAATCCCATTTTTTCTGCTTTTCCAACAACTTTTTTTCAAAATTGACTTTCCCATTCGATTCCTCGTTAAATTTTACATAAGAATCAATGTTCAAAAATATGGGACTCTGATCCCATGATTAGCAAAAAAAATGCAAAGTTGTCGCTATACGGCGCAGTCTGTTCGCTTAGAAGGTTGTGTGAAGGAGGTAAATATTAAATTGCATTCTTAGACTTGAATTAATGAAGAAATCAGTGTGTTCATTTATAAAAATATGCGCCGTAATGCGACAACTTTACATTTTTTTTTGCTCAGGGGATCAGAGTCCCATGCTTTTGAACATTGATTCTTATGTAAAAATTAACGAGGAATCGAATGGGAAAGTCAATTTTGAAAAAAATTTGGTGGAAAAGCACAAAAAATGGGATTGTTGGAAAAAAATGTTTTTTTTTTTGGATTTTGAGCGACAACTTTGAATTTTTTTGCTGTTCATGGGATCAGAGTTCCATATTTTTGAACACTGATTCTTATGTAAAATTGAACGAGGAATCCAATGAAAAAGTCAATTTTGAAAAAAAAATTGGAGAAAAAGCAAAGAAAATGGAATTTTTGGAAAAAAAATGTTTTTTTTAGATTTTGAAAATTTTTTTGGATTTTGAAAATATTTTTATCAGAAAGCTGAGATTTTTCTACATAAAATTGGATAACTGCAAATAAAAGAAATAGTCATTTTTTTGTTTGATCTCAATTTGAATTGCGCGCCAAAAAGCAATGGAGCAACGTTGGCCACTAAAAAGTTTACAGATATTCTTATTTTGGTCTATATTATGATATTCTAAAGTTTCGTCAAAATCGGAGAACCACGGGTACAAAACCAGGTCGCCAATTGATGGAATGGCCCTTAGACATAACTATTGTAATAAATAGCCGAAGGCCCTAGTAGCCAGTGCTTAATCTCTGCGTATTAATTATTAATAATTAGTTCTCATTTAAATAAATAAATAAATAATATATACACTTCGTAACACGGGCTATACCAGTGTGACACTTTCAAAAAAAATTTTTTTTTTTTGCCTTTTCGATAGTTTATATATTCAAGAATATCCTATGAAATCGGCAAGTGTCTTGAATAGTTTTTGAATGGCAGCGTTCTAAACAGCGACCGCTCAGAGGTGCAAACATATACAAGTGAAATTTTAAACACGTTTTTCTCGAAACGACATTTTTCGAAATTGCTGACATCATAACTCAAAGAGAAATTGACCGATCAACAAAATGGACTACGATCTTTTTGATTGGTTGAAAATTGACAATTCGGCATTAAAAAAATTACCATTTTTTTCGTAAAAAAACTTTTTTTTTCTAAATTACGCCATTTTCATAATTTTTGATATTTTTCAAAGATCGTAGTTTATTGTAAAAACAAGGTATTTAAGTGCAATAAACATTTTGAATTTGTTTGTTTCAGCTGCTCATTCGACCGTAATCATGCCAGCAGTTGAGGCACTTTTTTCGGCACTTCCGCAGACAGCACATAACTCCGTTATTTTTCAATATTTTTGTAAAAAAAAATTTTAGTATAGCTAAAATATTCAATCTAGTACTTTCTTTCAAAAAAATTCACGAAAATCGCCTAATTTTTCATGCGTCACACTGGTATAGCCCCTTAAATGAAAGTTCTTGAAGTTAAAATGCACTTACGAGAAACGTGTTAGAGAATAACAAAACACCATCAATAGCACAAAACACAAATGTTCGTTTTGAGTATCGGTCGATGACTGTTGGAATAATTAAATATTTTTCATTTTATTTACAATGTCCGGGTACTTTTTGTACGCACAATGTATGAGACAATTTGTGGATGCAGCATAAACATTACAAAAGCGTATTAACTCTTCTAGAAAAACGTCTGAGTTTAAGAATTTTAAAATCAGCATTAATTCTGCTGAGAAACCGGAAAATAAACAATTATTACGGTACGAGTATTAAAGAAAAAACAGCAGAGCATTACAGAAGGCGGAGAGTTCTAATAGCGGATTTTGCCCTTGGTATTAACTAAAGCAACAATCCTTATGTCCACCTTAAACTAAATCAATGTTAAAAACAAAAGATTGCCTGTCTTTACATTCTAAGGCAATGGCGTAATCTCCAAAAAAATTGTTTTAATAAACTGAACGATTGGAATCAAGTGCTTCTATAAAAACCTTGTTCATTTGACGATATATCTTCTCGAAATTTGGTATTAGTCAAAGATCCCACCATAGTACGACCATCACCCATCGTATTACGGGATGAAAATAATTTTTATATAAAATTTATTAAATTAAAATATTAATTTCGAGGAGGTTGCCTGGAAATTGTGATGCTAAGTGTAATTAATTAATAATTAATAAAAAGATTTTTTTTTAAACGTTACACCCACTCTCTTATGCAATAAGCAGTAGACTAATCGAAAGTATCTATATAGCTTGTAGAATATGCAAACACTGGGTTGCCTTCTTTTTCCCGGTGCAATTATTGGGTTGCCAGGTACATACAGGTAACTTAAAAATAGTGATATGCACCTATCGACTTACGCGATAAACCTTATACCAAAATAAAGATAATTTTATTGCGAGTATAATGATATAAGGTTGCCTGCGAAAAATTGGTGCTGAATCCCGGTTGCCGAGTTTTAAAAAACGAAATATTCGTGCGGCTGAATACGTGCGAAAGATATGTCCGAGGAATGTATTCAGTGCCATAGAAAAGGACGCAGCATTGCAGTTGTGTGTCGGTCCTTCGTCGAAAAAAAAGACAACTTTGGTACATTTTTTGGATGAGTATTGGGAAAAAAATTTGGTAACGATCACCGGAAATAAAAAGATTTTTTTAACTGTTGACCACCAGTGTTTCTCTTACGAAGTCCAACAAAATTCCATAAAAAAAGTGAAGAAGTTGATTATGTGTGTCATCATGAAGATGCGGATACGAGGATGATTTTTCATGCATATAAAGCGCCACCAGAGTCGAAAATTTTAATTAATGCCACTGACACCGACGTTCTGGTTATTTTGCTGGGAAATATTCACAAAATTCAGCATTCTGAAAATTGGCTAGCCAATTCAGCGACAAAAAATAAAAATTATCAATATTTGGAGTGCATTAATTGCACTGAATTAGCGTTGAAGTTGGGATACGAGTTATGCCTAAGTCTTCCAGCTTTCCATGCATTTACAGGATGTGATTATACGGCTGCATTCTACAATAAAGGAAAAGTGAAACCATATAAATTATTTTCCAAAAACGAAAAGTATCAGACAGTTTTTTCATCATTGACAGATGAAGCTGATGTTTTTATCAACGAAAAAATGGTTCAAGAGTTCACAGCTCATATGTATGGTATAAAAAACTGCAATAGGGTGAATGAAGCGAGATATCGAATTTTTGTGAAAAGTTATTCTTCAAAAGAAGACAACGAAAAATTCTTAAAAAAAAATTAAAAGTTTTGACTCAAATACTATACCACCGTGCTGGATATCACTTAAAAAAAAAGAACTTTAAGAACAATTTTTGTGAATTCTATGTGGCTTCATGCAACGGATCCTGAATGTGTTAAACTACACCCTGAAACCTGCTTTTGGTTTGTTGATGATTATCTAAAACCAACAGGATTCATTGGGGACCACACGCCTTTAACAGTACAAGATATTGCTGAAATGACAGAAAAAGAAAATAGTGACGACGAATGTTCAGAACTTGATGATGCCAATTTTTCTTCGGATGAATCAGATTTTGAATAATGTAAATTAATGAAAAAATATTTTTAATCACTATGTTATTGTATTTATAATAAATGGCACTGAGTACGTTTCTCGGACATATCTTTCGCACGTATTCAGCCGCACGAATATTTCGTTTTTTAAAACTCGGCAACCGGGATTCAGCACCAATTTTTCGCAGGCAACCTTATATCATTATACTCGCAATAAAATTATCTTTATTTTGGTATAAGGTTTATCGCGTAAGTCGATAGGTGCATATCACTATTTTTAAGTTACCTGTATGTACCTGGCAACCCAATAATTGCACCGGGAAAAAGAAGGCAACCCAGTGTTTGAATATTCTACAAGCTATATACTTTCGATTAGTCTACTGCTTATTGCGTAAGAGAGTGGGTGTAATGTTTAAAAAAAATCTTTTTTTTAATTATTAATTAATTACACTTAGCATCACAATTTCCAGGCAACCTCCTCGAAATTAATATTTTAATTTAATAAATTTTATATAAAAATTGTTTTCATCGTAATACGATGGGTGATGGTCGTACTATGGTGGGATCTACTATATGGGTTATACTGACATTAGTTACAGTTTATACATATGCTATACATAGTATATAATATGCATTGATGCGATGCGATGAATATCACGTAAACTCTTAAGTTACACGAAAAATTGTATGCAACAATTTTTGTAGAGCAAACTTATGAGTTTCCCGATTTATAATGATTTGTTTCATTTTATTATAAAAATAATTTTTGCCTTTAAATAATTAAACATCAAGCGTTGATATCTTTTAAACGTTTAGATTTTCAAAAAATCGTGAGAAACCATTTTGCAGAGCATTCCAAAAATCTGTGAAAAACTTAGTTTTTCAAGTAGTTGGAAACGAGATTATGATAACAGGAAATAAAAACTGTAAGGTGGAGGATCTTCCCATTACAATTAAGAGTTCATACTTGAAGAATTTTTCGTAAAGGTGTCTAAGAATATATTTTTCAGACTATCACGGGAAAAAGAAATACTCGAATTCTTACCGTACATATCATTTTATATTCTTTATCTTTTACAATTTTATTAGGTTTCTTTTTCATTTTTTATTTTTCTTACAAAAGTTGGCTTCTACTCAAAATCTTAAAATGAAACCATTTACGTTCCACAACAGAATACAGTATTTATCGTCAGAACTCTTCACATTTCTGCATGTTTATACCCCAACCTTTCTTCTCCCTTATATTAACACTTTGCTCCTCTCTAACTGTTTGTCAGAATTAGCCAATCAACAACATTTTTGTATTTTCATACAGATTTATGTTAACTGTTATAGCAATAATTCAACATTCCAAAATGTTTTCAGGCAACAAAATTTTCTCTTAATTTGATCACCCAAACGCTTGGCTATTCTCCATTTCTCTTTATGTATACACCATCAAAACAATGCAGAATGTAGTGCCGTCCGGTGGACTAATGCAAAATATATTTTTCACTTTTAAATTAAATGTAGAAAAGACAGTACAAAGTTCAGAGCAAAGCACGGAAGGCGCTAGAGCTCAGGTGTGGAAATAGTAATCCGAGCATTAGCCAAAGCGTGTAGGCGTTTGGCTGAGATGCGGTGAATTGCGGAGTATACAGACCAACTAGCACCACCAAAGAGCCAACCGGCTAGCGGGCGATTAGTCGAGAATGACTGGAAGCTGCTGCTTTTTTTGTTGTTTTGGCGTTGTTATTTGTTTTTGTTATTGTTTTTTGTTTTAACATTGCTTCGGTGAGTCGTGCAATAGTAGAGACGTAGTTTATGTGGCAACGAAAAAAAAAAACAGAAAGCAACAACATAAGCGATAACAAGGACTTCAATATGTCTAGCATCTTGTTGAGCTGAGTAGAAACAAATTTTCGTTGGCGCTGCTGAAAAATTGAGTAAGATAAAAAGTAGAGAAAACAGGGTGAAAAGATGAAAATTATACAGAGGTAAGTGAACTGAAAGAGAAAAATTAACGCATTGCAAAAGACGGCAAATAGGTAAGAAGTGAAAACCAAAGAAAAAACCTAAAAGCTTTTCCGGCAAAAGAAAATTTAATAAAATAAAAAATAAAATTTAATAAAGCAGTTAGAATAAGAAATAATTTAAATAAACTTGTACCAATATTGTAACTGAATACAAGTGTTATTCAGTATATTATCATCCAATTTTTATTTACAAAATTTGATATTTTAAAGTCTTTCATACTTTTTATGCAATGCCATATGTAATTAAAATATCATATGTTGAAAATTCTAATGGTAACTTGAACTTCTTATAAATATTAGTTTTGATTTTTTTGTTTGGTGTTCTGAAAAATAAGTGTTTAGACACCTCGAGGAAAGCCTCTGCAAGTATGAGTAACGGGAAGGTCATTCGCCTTCCAGTTTTCTATTTTTCCATGTTATCAGGTAGAAACATTCAAATCACGCTTACAACTACTTGCAAACATATTTAGTTTTATAGTTTTTGTGTCAAATTGAATGCTCTTCAAAAAGGTCTCCTGGCAATGGCTCACCAACAACTCATGTAAGAAGAAACCAGCTTCTGTACCTTTATAGAACTATAAAGGAAAGAACCTACAGATTTTTAGCGGCTTTGTCCTTAGAATCATAGATCCAACAGCTATTGTAACTAAAACATATTTAAAAGACAATTATAAATCACCAATCAAGTTGATTGAGAGATAATTTTGCGATAAATTGGAGTCTTCTATAAAATGGCCGAAAACCCAGAAAAATTATCAAAAAATGATAAATCTTTGCTGTCAGCAAATTTAGATAACACAGAACGTCAAATAACTAATTTTTTATTTGAAGATTCTTTATGGAAAACATCGAAGACTATGGGTTTTCCGATTTCGAAAAATAAAAAAATTGTAAAATATGGGATTTTGACTATACCATACATGGGCGTTTTGACTCACATGAGCAGTTACTCTCAGCATACGTATTTTTACGCTCTTATTTCAGTCGCTATTGAGAGCGAAAAAAACAGTTTTGCACTGTGGGATAATGAATTGATTTTCCTGCCAGTTACGCTGCAGACAGCAACGAGGTAACATAGGTAGTCGGTATTTTGATGTTTTTTATGCCCTAGTATATTTTTGCCCCATTTGAAATGTATAACATAAATAAAATGTTATAATTTCAGATACCTTTGGTGGGGTAAATTGGGAGTTGACTACTTTTACTAGCAAACTAGTTAGCGGAAATTTTAAGATAAAGTTGAAATTGTGAAGAATTATCTCTCTCACTACCCTCATATTTCTCAAAGTATTTATGGAAGGTATTATAGTGCCTCCTAAAATTATATGCCCGGGTCCCCTTTACACACATATTAAACAATAGACATTGCATATTACCAAAGGCATCGGAAATCATAAAGCAATATTTGTCATTCATTTTGAACAAACACATATAGTTACGCGCATAAATAGTATCATAAAACAATCAAGCGGCGCACGATGTTGCTTCGCTGTTGTTTGTTAATCAACCGACTGCAAATATTCTTTGTCCCATGGTAGCCACTTTAAGCTCGCGGTTACCAATACATCCATACATTTCATTTGCCCATCTCTGGACTATACCCACAATCCACTGTATGTAAAACACCGAAGCATACATACAGCCGCAATTGCTTCGTACAAATATTTTACGAATGCACTTTTTCACACTAAATAAAAAATTGACTTTGCCGACATACTTCTCAAGCGTTCATACGCTTCCATTCACAAGTAACACAAAAAGGTAGTAGTTATAGAGCATAACAGCAATAACAAAGAAAAAAAGTTGAAAAGAAATATGAAGTAAGACGGGAAACAAAAGCAACAACAGCTGTTGGATGATTGAATCTTGCAGAAGTCAAAAAAAGCAAATTTACTTGCGCCTGCATTGCCATGCGCCATAATTAAACGGCTTCGATATTATTTCTTCTTCTTCTGCTTCATCATCACTTTAGCTTGTTTGTGCATTCACCAAGAAATGGAAGGCAGCGATGCGGTTCGCAGAATGTAAAATGGCTAAGCAAAACAAATGTGGACAAAAAATAAATGCGAATATGCGGTTGAGATGGCAAGAGAAGACAACAAACATGGGAATAAAGAGCAGAAAAAATGAGTGCCAACGAAACAAAGCGAGTGAACCAACAACATGTACGCACACAGAAAAAAGGATTTTCATTAAAGGGAAAATAGAAAAAGAATGGCAAAAGCAATAATGAAATACGAGTCGCACCAGCAGCAGCAGATTCCATGGTTTCCTTCCAGCTGTGTTTGCAGCATGCGGCAAGCCAAGTATTTGACCGAAAGAGCAGCAGACATATGGTCAATTTTGGCTTTATTTTTGAATGCATACAAGTAGGAAATAAGCAAGCAAAAAATTTAAAAATAATCAGCCTTACCTTGCTGTGGCATTGTTTGCGGACGTAATGAAGATTTCTCAAATCGTTCATTTTCAATTCTTTTATGAATATAATAAAAAGAGTGTGAATACTGTCAACCCGCTTTAAATATGAATAATCTAATCAAAAAATTATTTTATCTTTTCATAAAAAGCACTCTATATTGTTTGTTTTTTCATTTATTTCGTTTGCATTTCGTCTTCTTATCAACAATAATTGCTTGTAAAACTGCACTTCTGTAGCTTGGTTCTAGGAATTAAACAGTGCCTGCAAAATATGACGGACATACAAAGCATGCGAATATATGTAGTAAAAGACACTTTGAATATTCATTTACAACCACGTTTATTATAATAGTTTAAAGTACATATGTAGATGCTTAGACACTAATTAGCCACTTAAAACTATGCGGTGTAATTTACTTGACTGTACATACCTTATCCGTTTTTCC
>NW_024396614.1:209937-243072 GCF_016617805.1 Bactrocera tryoni
ATATTCGAGAGATGAATAACTTTTTGAGTCCGTTTAATATATGTGACCTAGGGGCCTATTCTGTAACTCGATTCGAAAAAAAATTTACTCGAATTCGGATTTTTTATATTCTGTAACTCGATTTTCGGATTTTCAAGCCAATTTTCGAATAAAATATTCGTTAGCTTTTGAGTTGTAGAAAGCAAAAACGAAAATTGTACGTATTTATTCTGGCACAGGGTGGTACAACTTTCGCATAATGATAAAATAGATCCGAATTTCGAATATAATGCACATACGAATCGAGATACAGAATAGGGCCCCTGGTCTACGAAAAGGGAGCTAACGTGCGAAAACTAGTTTTCTGGGAAAAGCTATTAAAAATAATCGTCAGTTTCTCGTTATCTCATTAATTGTTCTCCTTTTTTTTGACACCTAAGTCCCCTTTCCGTAGACCAGGTCACATATAGCAACTATATGCCGGCGCCCTGATCTTGTCGTTTTTATCAGAGGAAACTAATAAAATTCATAGCAGTCGTGCAATGGGTTCGTGAGATATAGCACTTTGAGGAACGAAATTAAAAAGCACTGAAAACGATGTACTCAGTCTACGACCAAAAGAGGTCGTTACGGACGAAAGTACACAAAAATACTCAAAATAATGACCAAAAAATGAAATTCATCAAAAAAGCAGACACACTAAAGATAACAAAAAGATGTGTTGGACACATTATTTATAAATATTTGGGTTTACGAAAGCTTTTTTCATGTAAGTTCACATTAAATCGATTCTCATTCATCGTAACATTATATGATTTAGCCTTTGAATAGTTTTCACATCCATCGTATTATTTGTATCTGATGCAGACGCCTTTTTTGATTTCAATCCTCAAGGGAATGCTCAATGACAGTGTTTCCCAAAATGGGCGATAACGCCCCCTTGTGGGCGCTGCAGGTGTCAAGGGGGGCGGTAAGAGACCCAGAAAGAAAATGGGGGCGTTGTGTAGAGGTCTGGGGGGTTATTTGTAATTTTATTTAGCTAGGAGGCCTCTTAGACAACGACTACATGAGCTCTCGACTCTCAAAAACAACTTGTGAACATCAGCTAATATGAATTAAAAGATTGCTCAAACTCGGTTCTATATTTCTCTCCGCGTAGTTCATATATCTGTCCTATTTTATTGAATATAAGTACATAGAAAAAATTAAAATCATGTCAATCGCTCGCTCCGTTTCATAACGGGGCATCTCGACAGGATAGAATTTATAGAATACTAACTGTCAAACGACAGTTTGACACTGCCTTGCACACTATCGTGTCGTGGCTTGAGGAAGCAATTGAGGCTAAGGACTTCGCAGTTGGGACCTTCCTTGATATTGAGGGAGCTTTCAACAATGTCCTGCCAAGAGGCAGTCGTAACTGCTCTAGACGGTCTTGGGGTTGAATCGAACCTCAAGCACCTCATTTTCAGTCTTCGTGCGACAGAGTGGTTGAAACAGAATGGGCAGCGCGAGCGCGCGGCGGAGGGTGGTAAGCAGGGGAACCCCACAAGGAGGGGTTCTTTCCCTCTTCTATGGATTCTAGTCGTTAACGACCTTCCCAAAAGGCTGGAGGATCTTGGCTGTAAGGTTATTGCCTATGCAGGCGATGTAGCACTTATGGTGAAAGGAAAGTTTCTAAGCACCGTGTATGAGTTGACGCAGGGATATCTCGGCGTGGAAGTACAAAATGGGCGGTCGAAAATGGACTCGCCATAAATCCAAATAAAACAGAAATGGTTTTATTTAGTAGAAGATACAAGATCTTCTGAGGCGCCGTTGCCGCTATTGGGAGGTATTCGCTTGCAACCGGCGGATACTGTGAAGTATTTAGGGCTCATCCTGGATAGAAAGCTTTCATGGAAGCCGAATATCGAGGAGAGAGCCAAAAAGGCATCGATTGCCCTTTACTGCTGTAGAGGGAGCTATTGGCAAGAGATGGGGCCTCTCACCGAAGGTGGTACTCTGGCTCTATGACACCATAGTCAAGCCCATAATGTTCTATGGAGTCTTCATGTGGTGGAGGGCTTTACAGAAGATCACACTTGCAAAGAAACTTGAGAGCGTTCAACGAGCTGCGCTCATCAGCATATGTGGTGCATTAAAGTCCACCCCAACCATTGCACTTAATGCAATTCTGAACATAACGCTGGTGGATATTTCCGGAAGGTGTATGGCCGCAAAGGTGGCCATTAGGCTCAGGGAGTATGGATTCCTAAAGGAGCGGGTATCTGAACACTCGGATATCCTCACAAGCTTCGACTGCATACCGGATCACCTGGATCATGGAGTCGCCATATCGAACTCCGGTGGCTCCTTCTCTGCACATATACCGACGAGGGAGGCTTGGCAGGGAAGAAGCCGTTGGAGGAGAGGGGCAGCAAGCTTCTTTACGGATGGGTCGAAGCTTGGGGGGAAGGTTGGTGGAGGAGTGTACTGTCGGGAGCTCTCCATAAAATCCAGCTTCAGACTTCCCGACTATTGCAGTGTTTTCCAGGCTGAGGTTGCAGCCATCAAGGTAGCAGCAGATATGCTGCTCAGTAGAGTTGTCTAACTTCAGGGAGGTGACCATTCACTCGGATAGCAGAGCGGCGATTCTAGCCTTGAACTCATTCACAGTGCGTTCAGGGCTGGTCGAAGAGTGTCTGGCGTCACTGTCTCTGGCGGCGAGATTTCATTATAAGACTTGTATGGGTGCTGGCCACAGCGGAATCGCGGGTAACTGCAAAGCTGATGAGCTAGCATGAAAGGCACCCTGAGAATCACTATCGGTAGAATGGGAACGGGTAGGTGCTCCGGCATCCTTTGTGTTCTACTACTAGATAGCTGGGCCTCGCGGCTGCTCGGTCAGCGATGGGCCAGCATTAGTACCTGCGCGGTCGCAAAAGCGTTTTGGCCAAAGATAGATCGAAGGAGATCTAGGGATCTTTTTGCCCTCAACAAGGCTAGCCTCTCATTAATGATGGGGCTCTTGACGGGCCACTGTCCCACTGGCATACATGCTGTAAGACTGGGAATTTTACCGGACGCCGCATGCAGAAGCTGCTTGGAGATCAAGACTGAGGCACTTGGGGGCACATACTTTCAGATATCCCACCGATCTGGCGGGCATTGAAATTAAGCGCCTCTGTAAATTTGTATTGGATACTAAACGGTTTGCCGATCTCTAAGTTCGAACACACGGAGTTCGAGTTTCAACGGCTTCACAAAGGACTACTTCTAGTCCATGTGCGATCAGCCGTCTTACCTAGCCTAACTGTCAAACGTATTGCTATTGCCATGGCCAAATCTGTATGTGGGCATTTGCTATCATAATACGAGTATAATCATTTGCGCAAAGGTGTAGGGTAGGTAGATTCGAGCTGATGTAGCGCATGCTTTGAGCTCTTGAATAATTTATTTTATCACTTGCGAAATGACGTCGGGTAGGTAGCTGATGTAGGGCACGTTTTGAGCTTTTGAACTCCTTAAATCTTTTATATGGAAAATAAAAAAAGGATCTTTAACCTTTCTTACAAATGTGTTTCTGGGAAAAATAAGATAATACGAAAAGGAGAAAGATCCTTTTTTTACAAATGTATTTCTAGGAAAAATAAGAATTCATATTTTTGGACTACTATATAATAATTGTGTTTAAGCATTCCTATATAAACAATGTAATATTTATTTTATTCATTTGTGGTTTTGCGCGCAATAGATGAGCATTACTTACGCCTCCTTTACACTACTCGCGAAGTCGAACGTATTTCTCAAAGCAAAACAATGTCGGAAGCAAAAAAGAAGAGACGGCAATACTGTGTGGAATACATTAAATTCGGATTCATTGAAAATCCCACAAACCCATCCTCGCCTTTGTGTCTTCTATGTCTAAAAACATTTTCTAATGAAGCAATGAAGCCTTCAGGACAGCAAGATCATTTGAATAAAATGCATCCAGATAAGAGAGACAAGAATGTAGCATATTTTCAAGACCTAGAGAAGAAGCATAATACTCAGCCAAGTGTAGCAAAACTATTTTCGGCGGCTGCTAAGCAAGATGACGACGGACTTCGAGCTTCGTACAATATCTCTTTGTTAATTGCTCAAAAAGGCAAACCACATAACATCGCAGAAGAGTTAATATTGCCAGCAATAAATGAAGTAATAACTACCGTGCTTCATAATTCTGTGCAAAGACGAGTTGATGAAATGGCTGAACACATTGAAGAATCATCGTGCGATCACCTGAGGATAAGCCAATTCTCAATTCAGCTCGATGAGTCCACTTTACCAACTAATGAAGCATTGTTGTTGTCTTTCGTAAGGTTTATTAAAGATGAGAAAATATGTGAAGAACTATTATTTGCTAGAAATTTAGAGACCGATACAAAAGGCGAAACCATATTCAATATATTGGAAAAATTTTGCGATGAGAAAGAGATTCCTTTGAAAAATATTATTTCAATTGCTAAGGATGGCGCTCCGGCTATGATAGGGTGCCATAAAGGCTTAAAAAATAAAATTCCAGATGTCCTTGGTGTACATTGCGTTATTCATAGACAACATTTAGTTGCTAGAAACTTAAGTGAAAAACTATTTCAATCACTGCAATATGTCATCAAAGCAGTCAATAAAATCCGCAACAGCTCTTTGAATGATAGATTATTTCATCAGCTTTGTGTTACTAATGACGAGGATTTCAACCGTTTGTTGTTTCATACTGAAGTTCGTCATGGCTATCAAGAGGCAATTGTCTGACTCAGATTTTACAACCTGTTTGACTCTCTGTTATAGAGCCTTGGAAACTAAAGATACAGAATTGCAAGACAAGCTGGCATAACATCAAAGAATGATATAGCTTGGCATGACAGACCTGTATAAATTGTTCAACGACATGAATCTCCAACTGCAAGTGGCGATAAACCAAATTTAATTAAAAAACAAGTAAGCGAAGGGCTAAGTTCGGGTGTCACTGAACATTTTATACTCTCGCATGATAAAGTGATAATCGAGTTTTCATTATACGTCATTTACAAATTTTTCAAATACCGTATTTTTGTAAAGTTTTATTCCGCTATCATCATTGGTTCCTAATGTTTATACTCGTATTATACAGAGAAGGCATCAGATGGTATTCAAAATAGCGTTATATTGGAAGAAGGCGTGGTTATGAACCGATTTCACCCATATTTCGTACATGTCATAAGGGTGTTAAGAATATATTATATACCGAATTTCATTGAAATCGGTCCAGTAGTTCCTGAGATATGGTTTGGTCCATATGGGCGAGGCCACGCCCATTTTCAATTTTTTAAAAATCCTGGATGCAGCTTCCTTCTGCAATTTCTTCCGTAAAATTTGTGTTTCTGACGTTTTTTGTTAGTCCGTTAACGCACTTTTAGTGATTTTCAACATAACCTTGTATGGGAGGTGGGCGTGGTTATTATCCGATTTCTTCCATTTTTGAACTGTATATGGAAATGCCTGAAGAAACGACTGGTAGAGTTTGCTTGATATAGCTATAGTAGTTTCTGAGATACGTACAAAAACTTAGTAGGGGCGGGGCCACGCCCACTTTTTCCAAAAAATTACGTCCAAATATGCCCCTCCCTAATGCGATCCTTTGTGCTAAATTTCACTTTAATATCTTTATTTATGGCTTAGTTATGATACTTTATAGGTTTTCGGTTTCCGCCATTTTGTGGCGCGTGGCAGTGGGCCGATTTTGCCCATCTTCGAACTTAACCTTCTTATGGAGCCAAGGAATACGTGTACCAAGTTTCATCATGATATCTCAATTTTTACTCAAGTTACAGCTTGCACGGACGGACGGACAGACGGACGGACAGACGGACGGACGGACAGACAGACATCCGGATTTCGACTCTACTCGTCGCCCTGATCACTTTGGTATACATAACCCTATATCTGACTCTTTTAGTTTTAGGACTTACAAACAACCGTTATGTGAACAAAACTATAATACTCTCGTTAGCAACATTGTTGCGAGAGTATAACAAAAAACGTCGTTGCTGCTTTCGCAGCCAAGCTGCTTCTACACAAAAAGAATTTGGGCAGACGTGAGTTTTACAATTTTCCGAATTTATCAGTATCATGCAGTAACGACGAATTGTTTGCTTACTGCCAACATTTGGAAAACCTCCACATTGACTTCACCGAACGATACCAGGACATTTTGAACTTGGAAATACCAGACTGGGTGTTGAATCCGTATTCAAATGTCAACACAGCAATGCCACCTCAGCTGGAAGAAGAACTTATAGAATTGACAACAAACGAGAAAATAAAAATCAAGTTCAAAAATGGTTACCAAGAATTTTGGCTACAAAAACCGATCTCGCAATTGTACCCTGGATTGTGGTCAATCGTTCAACGATTCTTGATAGCATTCCCATCGTCATATTTGTGTGAACGTGGATTTAGTGCTGCGACAACACTGCTTACTAGAAATAGAAATCGTTTGCTCGTTACCGAACGTGGCGACTTGCGACTGTTCCTGAGTAAATTGGAACCTGATATTAACAAACTTATTAAACAGCATCATATTCATCCTTCACATTAGTTTTTATATATGGATCGATTATTTTAGTTTTATTTTTAATAAAATATTCTCTGTTTTAATACTATGAAGTTGTGTTTCAATAATCATTCTTATCGGCAGGTGGAGTCCGTAAGAGTTAACTTGAGACCTAAGCGCCGTTGTATGTTACCTACTGCGCTAAGGTCTCAAGCTGCTGGTTATAGTAAAAGTTTCGTTTAGAATTCTCCGTTAATTTACATATGTATATAGGCCACAATAATTAATTTGAAGTTATAGTGGTTTTTAAATATGTAGGTGGAAAAATGGGGCGCTAAAATAATATTTATTCTCAAAGTGGGCGGTAGACAAAATAAGTTTGGGAACCACTGTTCTAAACGATGAAAAATAATACAATGAAAATGACAAAATCAGCGAAGGCGCGTGAATTCTAGCATTTTTGGGTTCGGCGTTGTTTAAGTCTCACATACAAAGGCAGTCCGATAACAACATATCTTAAAGAATAAATGAAATTTGAAATAAATTTGCGATTCCTTTATCTCTTGGGAGCGGTTTTCTGAAATTGGCCCTCAATTTATCCCAATAAATGATCATAGTACAGCCCTGTTTTCTCCTTGTGAATCCCAGAAGCTGTTCATATCATCGCTGTTGTTGTTGTAGCGACAGAACTCTGCCAACTTAACAGTCTTTGGCCGGATAAGATTCTGAGACCATTCCGCTTACGTAGACCCGACTGTCGTGGGAACGCTACTTTTATTACGTTACTCTCAGCTGCAACCGTTATCTGGGCGTGATTTACCCAAAACTGACATCTGACCCTAATAAAACTCATTTAACCATTTTGATAGTCGCCAGCAGAGAAGAAAAATTACCGTATACAGCATCTAAGCTTTCGTTGATTTTACTCTTCGCAGCCAAAAACGATATTCACAGCACGGACCTATATTATGCTTTATACATTTTTCCCAAACCTGAGAATATTACACATTTTCATGCACTCAGCAAAAAGAGGCCTAATCAGATGACGGGTGCTACGAGCATGGACCATACCTTAACCCTTTCGGATCTGTTGGGACACATACATCCCAAAAAAAGTTTTCTCATAACTAAATTCTTAACTTTCCATTTAAACTCATTTAAAACTTTCCCGTCTGGTATTTTGAAGTTCAGGTAACGGCTCTGTGTTTTTTTTGTGCTAAAATTGTAAACAGAAGATGCTTAGTTTTCTTCGGAATGTTACTGTGCTTGCATCAATTGCTATTTTTATGTGATTATTCAGTGATTTTAGTGAATATAAGTATTCAAAAGAGTGTTCTGGATCGCTGTAATTAGGTAAGTAATATTAGTAAGTAATATATAATAATATAATCTACTAATATTTCAGTTTTTAAGTGTTATTATGGGAATTTTTATTTATGGGATCTATGTGTCCCGTTAGGTTTATTTGTTGGTATAAATATGTCCTGGGTTTAGAGCTTCTGCCGACACTTCATTTAACTTTTAGTAATTTGCGAAAAAATGTACTATAAACCGGTTTTTTTAGACAAACTTTTGCACAATGTCAAGAAAAACTAAATGAGGAGGATATATTAGTCCAGCTTATGGAGCGTGACGAATCTGGTGACCTTTCTGACGTCGATTTTTCAGATGGAAGTGAAGATAATTACGAGCCCTCCGATGATGAAAGTTGTCTAACAGACAAATCTGACGAAAATAATGAAGGAAATTCTTTCTAACAATGATGATTTGCAATCAATAGAAAGCGGCGAAAATAATAATATGCCATGCTTCGAAAATGTTACGGTTTGGTCAATACCTGATGAGAGTTTCCAGCCGCGTAAGATAGTTCAAGCTCAACGAATCCCTAACATTGCTGCACATTTCAGCCGATCTGATTCGGTAGTAGAAATATTCAATAAAATATTTCTGAAAAGCTTGCTTATTTACATAAAACAGTGCACAAAAGAGACCCTCCAACTAATGCGTAAGTCTCCAAAATATGCTAATTTGAAGCTTACCGATATAGGTGAAATGCAAGTGGTTATCGGTTCTACACTTATAATGTCGTATATGCGATTACCTTCGATGAGAAACTACTGGTCCAAACATAAGGCTATGGGAAACCAAGCTATTAAATCGGCAATTGCTCGCGATCGTTTCTTAACTCTTTCTTCGAAAATGTATTTCTCATCTACAGAAAAACCTGTTGGTGCTAGCAAAACATACTACGTAGATGACATCGTGGAATGTTTGAAAGGTCGGTTCCAAGCAGCTCGTGGTGACAGCCTTTATCAAAGCATCGACGAATCAATGACCAAATTTAAAGGTCGTTCCTCTCTGAAGCAGTATATGCCTCTAAAACCAACGAAGAGAGGTATAAAAATGTGGATGCGTTGCGATTCGCAGACAGGTTATTGTTATGACTTTAATATATACTGTGGAAAAGAGGAAGGTCCTACGATTGGAACGCTAGGTGAACGAGTGGTTAAAACCTTGGTACGCACAGTACGAGAACCGGATGTTATACACTATGTTTTGATCGTTTTTTTACAAGCGTTCACCTTTTAGAGAGTTTGGACTTTGCTGCGCTCGGTATGTGTATGGCAAACAGGAAAAAATTTGCCAAAGATAACACAAAAATTGAAAAAAGGGGAAGCAGTGTTCAGAAGCAGTAGCTCTGGACTAATGTACACGAAATGGCAGGATACAAAAGAAGTAATCCTCCTAAGCAACTGCCATGATGACGAAATGGCTACCGTAGAAAAAAAGCAGAGGGATGGGCAAATAATACCTACACCATGTCCAAAAATGATAAAATCTTATCGCGAGATTATGGGAGGAGTCGATAGACTGGACCAAATGGCTGGCTTATATGATTTGAACCGAAAATCCAATAAGTGGTGGGAAAAAGTTTTTTATCGCCTCTTGATGATGTCTGTTGTAAATTCATGGATAATATTTTCAGAGTTACGTCGTAAGAAGACGCCATTGATTGACTTTATAGTAATTTTAGCAGAAGAGCTCATTGATGAAGGTCAGAAAGCGGCAGCCAATGTTCGCAGTGGAAGGTCTGGTTGCATTTCCAAAAAGAAGAAGACTTATAGGAATACCGCTACTCATTTATCAATTGAAGGAGGCACAAGACGAAGATGTGCTGGATGTCGCCTCAATAATATTGAAAAACGCACTAAAACGATATGTGAAGAGTGTCAAATTCCACTATGTACGAATTGTTTCGCACCTTATCATAAACGATGATTTATCTAATATTTTATGAAATATAATTTCAGTTTTACTAACTATTCCTTCAAAATAAATGAAATAAATGATTTTTAGTTGATAAAATATCCAACATACTGTTTAGTTTTTATTGAGTTATGCGATATAGAGACCCAACGATACTTATACGTCCCGCTCAAAACAACAGAATGGACACATATGGCCCTCCTGGAGGAGGTAGAGACTCCACTTCAAAATTTTCCACTTTTAAGGCATATACTAAAGCTATATAATAATAATACCCAACGATTACCCTCCTCCCGCCCAACCGACGCGAGGGGCGCAATCCGCGAACGAGCGGAATTAGCCGAGTCATAAAAAGGCAAGAGAGTTTTAAGCGTTGCGATCTTAAGCTGCTCAGCTACAGAAACAAAAATTTCAACACGGAAATTAAGAATTAGATTAAAGTTTATAATTATTAAATGTTACTTGTTAAGAGTAGATAAAATAATTTTTTAATGGTAAAGAGTGAGTCTGTTAGATCAAATGTGCTGGAATGAAAATTGAAATCATGACATATACGGCGGAATGGTTCGTTTAACTCAAATTTGTTCTAGAAAATTTTAAAAGTAAGGGTCTAAACTGCCTGGCAGGGCGAGCGGGAACGTTAAAATTAATATCAGATAAGAGAGATGGGCTACAGACTGACCCATTCATGAGTTTTACGACTAGCGAGTGTCGGAGATTTATAAGTTTTAACGGTTAATGTAAGGGGGAAGATTTAAACTGGAATCCCAATGCAAATGATTTAAGGCAAAAAGTAAAAATGTTTTTGAACGGACTTAACTTATCCGAATGGACTTGGTAACTAGGGTTCCAAACCACAGAAGCATACTCCAATATAGGCCTCACCAGAGATGTAAAAAGAATTTTTGTGGTAAGCGGATCTCTAAATTCTTTAGACCAACGTTTAACAAAACTAAGAGCACCTTTAGCTTTAAAACCGTGGAAGATACGTGAAGATTAAAATTGAGTTTGGGGTCCATAGTTACTCCCAGATCAACAAAACTGCATACTTGCTCCAACCTAAAGTTTTGTATTGCGTATGAGGTAGGGTCTACAGCTCTACGTGAAAAGCACATCGTTTTACATTTTTTAAGGTTCAATGGCATGTCATTTCTATCACACCAAGAAACTAGGTTGTTTAAGTCTGTTTGCAACTGACATCTTTCGCTGTTTGAAGTATATGTTTTAAAAAGTTTTACATCGTCAGCATATAATAAAACTTTTGAAAACTTAACAACAGATGATATGTCGTTAATAAATAACAAGAACAGAATTGGACCAAGATGGCTACCTTGAGGAACGCCTGAAGGAACATTGATTATGTCAGAAAAAGTATCTTTAAATATGACTTGTTGAATTCTATTACTAAGATAAGAAGCAACCCATTTTAGAAATATTGGTTGAAAACCAAGAAGATCAAGTTTATTCAAAAAGAATTGAATGGTTTACTTTATCAAAAGCTTTACTAAAATCTGTATATATAACATCAGTATTCTTATTCTCCTAAAGCCCGTTGATACATGTGATACAAATTCAAGCAAATTAGTTGTGGTAGATTTCCTTTACGAAAACCATGCTGAGAACAAGAAATTAGTGGAGAGATCCGGAAGGTTATGTCGTCTGTTATAATTGCTTCAAAAAGTTTAGGTATTGCAGACAACTTTGCTATTCCCCTATAGTTTTCAATAGATGACCTAAATCCACTCTTATGCAAAGGAATTATAAATGACTTTTTCCATATGGATGGAAATAAGCCTTGCTTAAGAGATGAGTTAAATAGTTTTGTTAGGGGTTGGTATATATATTTGGCACATTTCTTAAGAAAGCATGAGGGAATCATATCTGGGCCGTAATTGTATGATTGTTCTAACATATTTAACTGATTTAAGACGTCTGCTTCGGAAATGGTAGGTGCATTAATGACAGAAATCGGACATAACTTGTGCTGATGCGGAACATTTTGTGGAGATTTTGAAGAGTAATTGGACCTAAAGAATTCAGCGAACATATTAGAAATGGTGTGATTGTCACTGGACATACTAGACTTATATTTCATAGCGGACGGAAAATTAGAAATCCTGCGTTTGGAGTTGACGAAACTATAAAACAATTTTGGATTACGTATAATATTATTTTTTACTTTATTTATATAATTACTATAACATATTTTGTTAAGTTCAGCAAATTGTCGACAGCAATTTAGAATATTTTGAATAGTTAGCAACTAAACCAGTTTTTTAAAAGTTTAAAAAGCACGAGATTTTCTATTTTTTAATTTACATAATTCTTTTCTGAAAACCATAAATTAGAACTAATTTTTTGAGTAACAACACACTTCGGAACATATTTTTCAAATAAGTTTACTATAGTTTCATTAAAGTGGGAAGCACTAAATTCAATATTGCCACTGTAATCTGGCCAAGTTATTTTAGAAAGTTCGTAATTAATCTTCTTAAAATTAGCTTTCGCAAAGTTGAACCGAAAACAAAGGTCTTGTGTATTATTATAAGCAAAGTTGGCTATGATTTCGATGTTAATTTCCAAAGCAGGATGATACGTGTCCTCTGGCTGAACTAAAGGATCACATCGGACAACAGAGAACATTGAAGCGTTATCGACGTAAACTAGATCTAGAGAGCTTACCGAATTCATTTGAAATTAAATAATTTGGTTAGACCCAACTCCGACATTTCATCTAAGAACGCGTTTAAAACATGAACGAGTACTAATAGGGATGGTGTGATCATCAATAGATTTCCATGATACGCACGGTAAGTTGAAATCTCCCAAAACAATCATGGAATCAGTATCATTAACCATTGAGAAAACATTACTTATTAATGTAGCATGCTGCATATATACAGATATGTCAGAGTGAGGCGGTATAAGTATAAGACAATGTTAAGTAGATATGGCCACTGTTAGCGCAAATAGGAATGCACTTAAATTCAATGAAGTCTGCATACGGAACATCGGCTTCTTCAGATGGAATTGAAGAATGAACAGCAAACAAGACGCCACCTCCTTTTTGTTCAGCCGGTCATATCTAAAGATTTCGAATTCGCTGTTAAATATTTCGTTATCAAAAATGTGGGGCTTTAGGCAAGTTTCTGTCAAAGCAATGATTTTAAAGTTGCAATGAATGCTATTTAGATACAAATCAGTAAGTTTTGTATTAAGCCCTCTAACATTTTGATAATAAACAATCAGTAATCAATAAACCTGGAATTTTCGTGCTGGTTGCTTTCAGGTTCGAAAGGGTTAAGAAATTCCTCTTATAGTGGTGACATCAGGCGGTAAGGCCAAGTACTTTTCGGAAACTGAACACAAGAAATTGCATTCGTTTGTTAGAGTGATTAATTACGGCATGTAGAACTACTCAAAGCAATGCTGAGTTCGCTTTGGAGTAGGACATTATTGCAACACTAAGGCTGATGTATTCAGGAGAAGACGACTCACTGGAGAAACTCACAAGTATTAACACTCAGTGCTTACAAACTGCGTAGAATTTAATAACATTCCACTGAATTTGCAACAAAACTTGTTAATTTTATTGAGAGGATTATACAAAATGGCATGGATTTTATAGACAGAAGGATGAATCGACTGTTCTTATGACCCACCAAGAATGCAAATTGGTAAGGCAAAGTTATTATCTGTATATCTTAGAGTTATAAGTTCGATATCGTTAAATGCATAAAAATAAAACAATATTTTTACAGTTATTTTAACACTTTTTATTACAATTCGTTTAATCTTTAAATTAATAACAAAATACGTTCGAACATTACTCCGCGATAAGTTTGTATACAAATAGTATGTTATAAAACTTAATTGTTGCTCGTTATACACACATTTACATATGAGAATACATTTGCGCTGGGCTCGGCTCAGGTGATATTCAAATTATATTTTTGTGGTTTTACTGGGAATTTATTATTTAATTAACATTTATAATTATATTAATTTTTATGAATATCACTGATGAATACAACTTTTGAGTTTACGAGGATTCAAAGGAATTCCAGGAATGTGAAGGCAAGGTTGCTGCGTTTGACAGCAAAACATCAAAATTCTTACGTTATTCCAAGTATAAGAAAATTGAGAACAAAATAGATCAGTCAAAAGCGATTTCCAACATAACCCAGCACACGAAAATGGGTAGCTAAATCAATCATCCAAAGATGATACCTTAACTTACATAAGTTATCGCACTCGAGAGCGTCTAATTGACTCCATATGTGATTTGAGACACAATTTTTTTCGAACCAGAATAAACACACACAAATACATTTTTATAAATATATCTAGACGTATATTGTTTCCCATAACGGTTCTTTTTTATTACATTATAGACATATACATACAATAGTAGAAGCCGAAAAAGCAAGAGACAAAATAAAGATCTTCATTAAACTAAGCCTCTTTGTGGCAACAATGATTAACAACAACATAGCCAGGCTCACATTTGGGATCCAAGATTACAAGACCTTGAGAAGCGTGGTGTGGTAAATCCACGGGACATTTGTTATAATTTGTTTGTGTTTCCTGTATAGGTTGTGGCAATGAATATACACCCATACACAGCAATATAATTGAATTGCTGTGTATGGGTGTATATTGTTTTTGTTTGCCGAAGCGTTTGCAGATAACCTGAAGAAGAAGACGCCGATACCGCTTCACGTACTACTGAAGATGCCCAAGCAACTCGACTGAATGGTCTCCCACGACTAAGCTTTTAGACTAGTAGTCAGCTAGCTAACATATTTAAACAAATATTGAGTGGGTTACCACATATTTGCACTTTTTTGGACTATATTTTTTTTTTTAATTTCTTAATGAATTTTTAAAAATATTTTAGGGAAGAAAATTTTTAATAAATACTAAACAGTGATATTTGAACTAGATTTAGTTAAAAAAAAGTACTTTAAATATTTTTAAATCTTTATACCGCTTAAAATCTTAGATTTCACTAGAAGTGGCGAAATACTTTAACTTACAAAAACAAACCTATTTACTTGTCGTTAAAAGCCACTAAAAGAAGACGAAGTGAAAAATTCGGAATGGAACCCGATTTTGATACCCCAAAAAATATACAACTACTCGGGGTATTTTCTGAAATAATATACAATCTTATAGAAATTGTCGTTTACGTTTTTACATTTCTGGGATTTTGAACTTGAATGCTTATAGACCAGAATAGACAATTAAATTAAATATAGGATAAAATCCATCGGAAGCGATAGATAAAATAACAAAAAATTAAATGAAAAATAATTTAGGGGCGCTCTGGGGTCGGGAAAGGTAAGTGGGTTACGTGGTTGAATTTTTAGGCGTTAATAATGGTTAATCTCGATTTCCAGCAAAACTACGATTATGAGTAGAAAATAACGGTGAATTTTTTTCTACTATACGTATATATATGTACGTAGGCAGTGTTGACGTAGGCAGTGTTGACTGTAGTGATTATGAAAATGTATGCAAAAGAAATATAAATTGTATACCGGGACCGGTGGTGCGCTCCAAATGATGACATTATAATTGCTAAAGCGAGCTGGCGGTGCGGAAATCTCATCTTTATTATCGCAAATGGGCATCGCCAGGAACTCGAGTTTATGTTATTACCAGGCATTACTTAATGGTATGGATTTTTATTATTGTCCTTCTCCTTCCTCCTTAGTATTAGGGTCTGTGAAGTTGTACATGCATATATAAAAGATATATATTAATAAATGTTTGCATGTATATGTATATGTAGGGAAGAATGGAAAATAGTGGCCTTACTCTATGCACGGAAGATGCTAATGATAAGGCAGACAGTGAACTGCGCTTGGAAACCTTGTCTCCAAAGGTCCTTTTTGCTTCTTGTACAGCTTCCGGATCGATTTCTATGCTCAACCGCGGCACTGCAATGCATACGTTGCTTACACAATATTTTTTAATACCAAACGCCTTTATATACTATATACAGAGATATATCATACCTTGTACTTGCCGGTTTCTTTTCGCAGTTCGACTACCTCCTTGAACCACAAGTCCAAATTCGGCTGCGAACGTGTCGGTGTTGTTTCATTCAAGAGCACCTCCTGTTCCGGCTGCTGTTATGCGGCTTATTGTCCACACCGACGCCGCCCTTGATCTCGTCAAAGCCCAAGTTCTCCTTCTTGGTTAGGAAGTGATTTGTGTTGTATGAAGTGATTTGTGCGTCTTGGTCGAAAGCTTTCCGAGAATGGTCGTATAGTCATTTTTCGTTCGACCTTCTCAACGATGGTGACTTGTCTGCTCACGCGGCAAGAATGCATATCGTTATTTTCATGTTGTTGTGTGTTTTGTTTTTTTGTTTTTTTTTTTGTGATCAGGTGCAATCAAGCATGTAATTTAATTTTTTTGCTAATCTCAATTGTCACTCGTTCGAAGTGAATTACCGTTAAAGCAGGTTGCATTTGATTTTGTTGATTTTTTTTTTTCGAATTTCGCATTGTGCAAAAGCAATGTGCGAATTGAAAATTTAAAGCCAAGTCCACGATGAATGCATGGTGTTTTGTGATTGACGCATTGTTGTAGTTGTTGCAATTTTGTGTTGGCGTTATGGCATATTTGAAGGCAGTTTTACAACGTCGTGTAGGATGGAGTCATGTGTACTGAGGAAAGTTCTCTGATCGCCATTCACTTGGGAGTGGCCAGAAACGATTCTTTTACATATGACTCAAGCAGCTCACAACTTCCGGTCTTTGACCAAGTATCCTCTGGGTAGCCTAAGAACATCCGTTCGAAGGTGAGCTAAAGTGAGAAACATCCTCTACATAGGGTTGTGCGCTGGGTGTTGGACCCGCCACGTAAAAACTATACCAATGATAAATTACCAACAGCCTCGGATGAGAAAACCCCAGTTTGATGACGACCATGGCAAACGAAATAAGGACTACGAATTGAGAGCATGCACCTGGAATGTCCGGTCTCTTAATCGGGAAGGTGCCGCTGCACAGCTGGTTGATGTCCTCGTGAAAATAAAGGCTGACATCACTGCCGTCCAAGAAATGCGATGGACGGGACAAGGACAGAGACGAGTAGGTCCTTGTGACATTTACTACAGTGGCCATATAAAGGAGCGCAAGTTTGGTGTGGGATTCGTGGTGGGAGAGAGACTCCGTCGCCGAGTACTATCATTCACTCCGGTGAATGAACGTCTAGCCACAATCCGCATCAAAGCGAGGTTCTTCAACATATCGCTGACTGGCGCCCACGCCCCGACGGAAGAGAAGGACGATGTGGCCAAAGATGCCTTTTATGAGCGCTTGGAGCGCGCTTATGAGAGATGCCCCCGCCACGATGTCAAAATCGTGCTTGGCGACTTTAACGCCAGGGTGGGCAAAGAAGGTATATTTGGCACTACGGTCGGTAAATTCAGCCTCCACGACGAAACATCCCCAAATGGGCTGAGGCTGATCGACTTCGACGGTTATGGTCATTCGTGGTACTAGATTCCAGCACAAGAAAATCTCATTCTCCGAATCGAAAAACCACCAACCAGATCGATCATATTGTGATACATGGAAGACACGTCTCCAGTTTTAAATGTGCGTGCGCTCCGAGGTCCTAACATCGACTCGGAGCACTATTTTGTTGCAGCCAAGATTCGCACCCGCCTCTGTGTAGCAAAAAACGCACGCCAACAAACACAAGGAAGGTTCGAGGTCGAGAAGCTGCAATCACAACAAGCAGCCGAACGATTTTCTACTCGTCTTGCACCCTTGCTCTCTGAGAGCACTCGTCAACAACTCGGTATAAGGGAACTGTGGGACGGCATTTCAAGCTTACGTACAGCTGCAACAGAAACCATTGGTTTTCGGAAAACGCAAAAGAACAGCAGGTATGACGAGGAGTGCCGTATCGCAGCTGAGAGAAAACAGACTGCCTACCTCACAACGTTAATATCGACCACAACACGTGCGCGAAGGGATAGATACCGAGAGTTGAAGAAGGAAGCGAGACGCTTTTGCAGACAGAAAAAGAAGGAGGCCAAATGCGTGAGTATGAAGAGCCTGATAAGCTGGCCGACAGGGGTAATGCTCGAAAACTCTATGAGAAAATGCGGCGGCTTACAGAATGTTTCAAGACCGGAGCATAGTCTTATAGAACCCCCAAATCTGATCTAGTCACCGATGCCCAGAGCTTACTTAAATTATGGAGGGAACATTTTTCCAGCCTCTTGAATGGCAGTGAACGCACAACGGCAGGAGAAGGCGAACCCGATTTCCCAATCGATGACGATGGAGCAGACGTTCCATTGCCCGACCATGAAGAAGTTCGAATAGCAATTACCCGCCTGAAGAACAACAAAGCGGCGGGGCCGACCGTCAGCAAACTGATTGGACCTTATTAGTGTGGCTTTAGACCTGGCAAATCAACAACTGACCAGATTTTCACCATGCGTCAAGTCTTGGAAAAGACCCGTGAAAGGAGAATCGACACACACCACCTCTTCGTCGATTTCAAAGCTGCTTTCGACAGCACGAAAAGGAGCCGCCTTTATGTCGCGATGTCTGAATTTGGTATCCCCGCAAAACTAATACGGCTATGTAAACTGGCGTTGAGCAACATCAAAAGCTCCCTCAGGATCGGGAAGGACCCTTTCGAGCCGTTCGATACCAAACGAGGTTTCAGACAAGACGACTCCCTATCGTGCGAATTCTTGAAACAATGTCAGCCTGGAAATCCAACGCAGGATAACTCTTGCCAACAGGTGCTACTTCGGACTAAGCAGGCAGTTGAGAATAAAAGTCCTCTCTCGACGAACAAAGCCCGAATTCTATAAGTCACTCTTATTCCCGTCCTGCTATATGGTGCAGAGGCATGGACGATGACAACAACTGATGAGTTGACGTTGCGAGTTTTCGAGAGAAAGGTTCTGCAAAAGATTTATGGTCCTTTGCGCATTGGCCACGGCAAATATCGCATTCGATGGAACGATGAGCTGTACGAGATATACGACGACATTGACATAGTTCAGCGAATTAAAAGACAGCGGCTACGCTGGCTAAGTCATGTTGTCCGGATGGACGAAAACACTCCCGCTCTGAAAGTATTCGACGCAGTACCCCCCCGGGGGAAGCAGAAGAAGAGGAAGATTTCCATTCCGTTGGAAGGGCCAAGTGGAGAAGGACCCGGCTTCGCGTGGAATATCCAATGGGTGCCGTGTAGCGAAAAGAAGAAATGACTGGCGCGCTGTTGTTAACTCGGCTATAATCACGTAAGCTGTGTCTACGCCAGCAAAGAAGATATATGTGTATCCTTACATACATATATTCATCTAAAGCTAGCCAATTTAAGATCCTAAATAAATACCATTTTTATATTTTTATTTTTCTTTTAGAGAGAGAACTTCAGGGCTTAAAATGGGAACTTGCGCAGTTTTCAATGCATTCTAAGCAAATATAATTAAAGAATTGTCATATTTTGAGTAAAAGCTTGAGAATCACTAATCCCAATACAATGAATTCTATAGCAAATGATGTTTTCCATAATTAGCTGCTTACCATATATAGCGATGAAGGACCCAAAGAGAGCTTTTGTGAAAAATTGATTTTGCATCATCTGATTCGAGCTCATGACCATCATAGTATAACAAGAAACCAATACATATTGTCTACAAGCAGCTTTCCAAAGTAACCATGACATTTTAAATCTAGCGCCCTTTGGTGGCGCCATCTATATGTTGACTGGTGCGTTAGAATCTGATATCCTTATCGATTGTTCAGTGGGAATTTCATGACATTTCATCGATTGGAAGTGAAGTTATTGCGTCTTAAGTGTCAGTATGTTTGTGTTATCGGTGCGAAAATGAGCAATTAATGAAACAAGTTTACTGCGATGATTGCCTATGCCGCAGCAGAGTGCACGAGTGGTTTCAACGTTTTCAAAGTGGTCGTGAGGACATTAATGACGATCAACATGTGGGCCAATCAAAATCCGTGATCACCGGAAATTCCATCGAAACTGTGCTTGAATTCATCAAAAATCAGCCGAAACCATCATTGAAATTCATGGAAATTGAATTGAACATCTCCAAAACATCCATTTATCGCATTTTGACCGAACATTTGGCTTACGAAAGGTGTGTGCACTGTTTGTTTCGCACAAATTGACTGACAACCAAAAATTGCTCAGAATTCAACATTTTAACCATTAACCACTCCCCGTATTCACTTGATATGACACCGTACGACTTCTGCCTTTTCGAAAAATACATTTGCCTTTGAAAGGAAAGCGTTATGCAGACATAGAGGCCATTCAAAAGGCATGCACAGACAAACTGGCGTCCATACGGGCAAACTAGCTAAAACACTCGTTGAACATTCTTTAGACCGTGCAATAGCTGTTTTGAAGCAGAAGGAGACTATTTTGAATAAAATAAATTGCATTTGCCGAAAAAACCCATTTGTTCTGTTTTTTTAACTCCTATTTACTTTAGAATGCACCTTGTAAAAGTTGTTTTATGTAGATTCTAAGCGAGGTTTTAAATTCAAGGACATAAGCTCTAACCATAAGGCCTACCATATAAATTATCTTAAATGTGGTAAAATAATGGCGAATCGAACAATTTACTGGCATAAATCTGTAAACTGGTAAAATCCAAGAAAAAGAGTTTAGCAAACGATTATACGACTTTAGATAAGTGTCTAATATACTATGTACATATATGCGCGAATATATAGAACGCGATATTTTCACAACACCTGCTGGGTTATACAGCTTTAATTTCTTTCATCTTTTAGTCATTTAATGCGTGAAACTTTCCATTTCCAGTACGCATACACATACATTTGTGAGTATAAGGATTGTGTTTGATTATATTATGAAGTCTCCGGCAGTTACGGCAAACACGTCTTTTGTATGTGTGAGGAAGCAAAGGCTTATTCGAGCTTGGCACAACTGCGCAATATTGCGCAAACTTCATATTCGATGTAAAATGTGGCAACTCATGCAAAAGTCAGACGTTCGAGCGACTAAAGGTGACACTTGATGCGCGCCAAATGCCATCATTATGCATCAAGAATTTTTGTACTGCGCGCCAATAATGGAAGAAGAGAGGTAAGTAAAAGTGATATTTATTGAATTTAAAAATATATATTAATTATTATATTCACTTTGAATATGGGAAAATACATTATCGTTTTATACTTTGGTGAAAAAATTAAATTCACCAGTTACCATAATTACTTGTAAGGTCCCGACTTGACTTCCGCCAGCAAGGAAAGGAAAAATTCCCGTCCTATGGGAGTAAAGGTCCTCGAAAATATGCGTTTTATAAATCCGGAAGTGTCACAAACAAAAGAATTTATGCAAAGGGAAATTTTAAATTTGTTTGAGACGTATAAGAAGTTTAAGAAAACCTTCAGCAATAACGACGACGACAGGTCGAGGTGCCACGAAGTGGGAATATTTGAAAAGATTTTGACAACGTTTTTGAAATAGGCACTCCATTGAGCCTCCCGCAAAAACCTCCTGAGCTCACTGCAATATTTGGTTAGAAAGTGGGTGAGGGAGGAGGAGAAACGTGCGTGGAAGAAAGCGAGGCAGAAGGTTTCAGCCATAAAACGACCAAAAACTATTGCATATGAAACATTGAATTTTTTTAAAGAAGAAGTGCGGAAAGAGCAGATTCGGCTTTGAAGAAGCTATGAAGATCGAAAAGAAATTGCTGGTTGACAAAGGAAAAGATTAAAAGCAATGTTGGACTTGCGGCAAGTTTTAGAGGGATTGTGCCAAAATAAAAAGTGTTCATTTTATAATAAACTTTATATTTATATTAATATAATATATATTATTATTATAAGTATAAGAATGAGTCCCTATTTTTAATAAAATAAATATTTATTCATTAATTCATTTCTTATTAAAAAAAAGAAATAGAAAATGGTTTAGTATTCTAGTGTAGGTGATTTTAATTAAATTAACTGATATAAAGAAGACTTCAATCAATTAATAATTTATTTGATATATACATATATATGCGAAAATGCGATAAATATTTATCATAGTATAATGGAATTGTTTTTCCAAACCTTTGTCATCTTCGTCACATTGCAATTATTTTGTTTAAGTATCAGCTGAGCATCTGCAACAGTGTTGCAAAAATGAGTATCACGGCTGTCATATTGCCGCAGTTATGGAGTGCCTTACATAAGCCCAAAGGTAGGTTTTTATGTGTGAGCGAAGTGAGGAGAGTAATTTCCAGAAACGTTTTTGCGTAGCATTGTAAAATACCCACAATAAATGTGGTGATGCTTCAATTTAAATTCAAAAAACTTATTTCTTATTCTTGTGACTTTCTTATCAAACCAAATTTACCACGTTGTCTCCACCATGTCTCTATCAAAATCAAATTAGTATAAAAGTATACACCATAACTGACAAATGAAGATTCCTACGCATTGTGCTGGAACCAAAATGGACAATTGATTCAAATTCTAATACTTTTTAGTAAAACAAAATTACATCTACATATTTTATAATTATCTATTGTACTTCTTTATGGCAAGAGCTAGCTTGAAAACTCTTTAACTGTTTTAGTTTTTCAAAACTGCTTTATTTGGTTCATTATACTATAAACATACAGCTTCAGATTGCGATATTAAACGTAAATTCTAACGAAGAGACACACAATTTGTCAGATTGCTGTGATTTGTTCAATATCACATAAATATCATACCAGGTATTTTGACTTCGTGAAAGCTAGAAAGTAGCAAATCGAACAAGCTACACCGACCGAGGCCGACTACACTTACGCCGAAGTCTTGTTCTAAAGCGACCTGGAAGACATGCCAATATTTTCGTAATGTTTTTTTTGTTTTTGATTGATAAACTCTTCCTTCCATCGGTAAATACCCTTTTAATAACTGGTTCTTTCATTGCAAATAAAGACCCTAACTTCTAAGAATCAATAACCAAATTCTTTCTCCTCCGATTTTTGACAGATATCTGGCATTGAAGTCGAAACAACAGTAAGATTTTTCTTGAATCCTTGTAACCAAACTTGGTAATATTTAAGAAAAGTAGTTCAAAGAGGGTACTTTATCCTCTAATATATATTTATACTTTCGTAGATTTCATCTAGCTCGCTATATTTTTGTTTTTTAATAATAATATTTTTGACAAAGTAGATCTTATTAAAAGCTATATCTATGAGACACCAGCTCGAAATGAAATGGTGAAGGAAATGGGTGTCACAAATCAATGAAAAGGAATAAAACCACTTCTGAAGGAAACGAAATAGTACAATGAAGTTCGAAAATTTGTTACAAGCAGCGTACCGTTATCTATGGCAATTATGACCTGTAAAATGCAATGAAAATTTTGCTGTTCATCTTTAAAGCTTTAAATTTAAATTTTCAGCCATTTTTTATACCTCACTATATTCTTCATCAATACTAAACCCAGTTTAAACAAAATATTTTATTCGAAAAATGTCCATATTTACCTTTTTATACTCTCGCAACAATGTTATGCTAACGAGAGTATTATAGTTTTGTTCACATAACGGTTGTTTGTAAGTCCTAAAACAAAAAGAGTCAGATATAAGGGTTATATATACCAAAGTGATCAGGGCGACGGTAGAGTCGAAATCCAGATGTCTGTCTGTCCGTCCGTCTGTCCGTCCGTGCAAGCTGTAACTTGAGTAAAAATTGAGATATCATGATGAAACTTGGTACACGTATTCCTTGGCTCCATAAGAAGGTTAAGTTCGAAGATGGGCAAAATCGGCCCACTGCCACGCCCACAAAATGGCGGAAACCGAAAACCTATAAAGTGTCATAACTAAGCCATAAAGAAAGATATTAAAGTGAAATTTGGCACAAAGGATCGCATTAGGGAGGGGCATATTTGGACGCAATTGTTTTGGAAAAGTGGGCGTGGCCCCGCCCCCTACTAAGTTTTTTGTACATATCTCGAGAAACTACTATAGCTATGTCAACCAAACTCTACAGAGTCGTTTTCTTCAGGTACATATTTCCATATACAGTTCAAAAATGGAAGAAATCGGATAATAACCACGCCCACCTCCCATACAAAGGTTATGTTCAAAAATCACTAAAAGTGCGTTAACCGACTAATAAAAAACGTCAGAAACACTAAATTTTACGGAAGAAGTGGCAGAAGGAAGCTGCACCCAGGCTTTTTAAACATTGAAAATGGGCGTGGCATATGCCCACTTATGGACCAAGAACCATATCTCTGGAGCTACTAGACCGATTTCAATGAAATATATATTCCGATAGATATGTCGTAAACTGTTTGTGAGTGTTGACATTCTGTATGGAAAAATACACAATTATAAAACAACAAGTAAGGAAGGGATAAGTTCGGGTGTCACCGAACATTTTATACTCTCGCATGGTAAAGTGATAATCGAGATTTCATAATACGTCATTTACATATTTTTCAAATACCGTATTTTTGTGGAGTTTTATTCCGCTATCATCATTGGTTCCTAATTTTTATACTTGTATTATACAGAGAAGGCATCAGATGGAATTCAAAATAGCGTTATATTGAAAGAAGGCGTGGTTGTGAACCGATTTCAACCATATCGTACATGTCATCAGATGGTTAAGAAAATACTATATACCGAATTTCATTGAAATCGGTCTAGTAGTTCCTGAGATATGGTTTTTGGTCCACAAGTGGGCGACACCACGCCCATTTCCAATTTAAAAAAAAAAAACCTGGGTGCAGCTTCTCTCTGAAATTTCTTCCGTAAAATATTGTGTTTCTGACGTTTTTTGTTAGTCGGTTAACGCACTTCTAGTGATTTTCAACATAACCTTTGTATGGGAGGTGGGTGGGGTTATTATCCGATTTCTTCCATTTTTGAACTGTATATGGAAATGCCTCAAGAAAACGACTCTGTAGAGTTTGGTTGACATAGCTATAGTAGTTTCCGAGATATGTACAAAAAACTTAGTAGGGGGCGGGGCCACGCCCACTTTTCCAAAAACATTACGTCCAAATATGCCCCTCCCTAATACGATCCTTTGTGTCAAGTTTCAATTTAATATCTTTCTTTATGGCTTAGTTATGACACTTTATAGGTTTTCGGTTTCCGCCATTTTGTGGGCGTGGCAGTGGGCCGATTTTGCCCATCTTCGAACTTAACCTTCTTATGGAGCCAAGGAATACGTGTACCAAGTTTCATCATGATATCTCAATTGTTACTCAAGTTACAGCTTGCACGGGCGGACGGACAGACAGACATCCGGATTTCGACTCTACTCGTCACCCTGATCACTTTGGTATATATAACCCTATATCTGACTCTTTTTTAGGACTTACAAACAACCGTTATGTGGACATTGTTGCTATAACAAAATAATCAGACTGGTACGAGTATGCATCACTTGGAGTACGGATATTATGCTCAAATAGAACTGAAATAAAAAATGATTATTTAATTATTTATAAATTTTTGGTATGCTTCATTATCTTCCATAAAAACGCAATTGGGTAACTTGGGTGAACATGTTCATTTTGATAAGAAAATTAAATTAAATATCCGTGAATAATTCTGGCGTACCGATCAAAAAGCGCTGAAAGTATGCGAATTACCAAAGGCTCTCTTATTTCGTTAAAAATTAACTTAAGAATATATATATATATATTCCACATCAATGAAAATTGTCTGACGGGTAATAGTAGTTTTATTTCGATTTTCAATCTAAATTGTTTAGCGTAATTTTTTCCGTTTGGTAAACTATTTTCCTGTGCAAGAGGAAGCAAACGAAATTCAATATAGCGAGCGGCAGGAAGTATTGCCTTCACACTGACACTAAAACAGGATGCAAATAGAAGTGAATAATAAAGTTACTGATTCTGAAAGCGAAAAGTTTAGAAAGTCAATGATAAGTACACAAGGATATAAGGGCAAATGGCATCCAAGAGAGGTAAAGGATTTCCATGTATGTACTTATGTATTATTTTACATATATGTATTATTTTAGATTATGGGGTATTCTCATGTAATCGCTTCGAGAAATCGATTTTGAAAACATGCTGTGAAAATTTCAGACTGAAATTCATAGTATTTGATAATTTACAGCTCATAGTTGCCGACGTGTCGTAAGCGACTGTCTGCCAGGCGCCATGACAAGCCTGCAGCTGCTACGTTTCTAAGCGCATTTTTCTCGAATAACCATTTTCTGAGACTGTCATGGTGCAAAAAAAAAAGTATTCAACCGCTTGCTTTAAAATTTACATATGTAAAGTACTTATATGTGCACAAAAAAATTGGTCGAACGTATACCGTTATAAAACTTATGTTTATTATTCAATATCAGAAATATTAATACAAGTTATGGTTATATGTAGATTTATACGAATTTAAGTTATAATATTCGGGATATTTTTTATAAGCGAATAATCGGAATTTAGACTTTACATCCTTCATAAGCCTTGCACAGAATCCTTATTGAAGTCTTTAGTGACGTTTCGCCACTTATTCATAAAATTGCCTTCTTCACTGTATGTTGTGTCTTTTAGCAGTTTCCTTTAATAATAATGGCCCAATAAGTCTCGATCGGCCTGAGCTCTGGGTAATTCGGAGGGTTCACCTCTTTGGGAACAACAGCCACTCTACTGTCTTGGTTCCACTTTAAAGCGGTTTTTCCGTAATGACATGTCGCAAGATCAGGCCAAAAGAGTACTGGATCCTTATGAAACTTAATTAAAAGTAAAACACGTTTCTGTTAGCACTCATTAATATAAATTGCTTGATTTATTGTTCCATAATACCTATAAAGGCTCTCTTTTTAAAGCTGACACTGGCAAATAGCCTGCCATACTAGACATTTTTTGGAGAATTGTGCTCAAGCTTTTTATTTTTAATTTATCATAAACTCTCTTTCCCTTTGTTTTCTGTGTAAAATTGTCGCCCTCAAATTGTTTAAAGTCTTGCTTTTACATAGGATTCATCAGTCATTGCAGTTTAAATTAGGTTGAACTTTTTCGTTTAATTAATGGTATGTCGTTTTTCCAAAAGCTGCTGTGTGGTTATCATTGCGGTTTGGCGTGCTGCATTCACTTTGAAAAACGTAATCCATTTCCTGTTTGCGTACTTTCTGAATATCATCATATGAAGGTGACATTTGCACTTTTGGCGACATCTCGTACTAAAAGTCCAGGGATTTCGTTTCAAATAGGTGAACACTTTTTTTTTGCTATAAGTGGGGATTCAAATCCTTGTTTTCTGCCACTATCGGCTTTTTCTATTCAATGATATAAGAGTCACTGAATCTCCTAAGTATGAAAGATACCGAAGATTTTGCAATTTTAATTTTTTGGGCGATGTCGCTGTGGGACATGCCTGGATTTCCAGCTTTTGCGCAAAACCGATTCGCGAACGTATATATTCATTGCTGAAAATTTTACACTAACCATAGTTTTGTAAAAAATATAATGCAATTATATGGATAATGTAAATTTGATTTTTGTTTTACCGTTAGAAATTTCTAAGCTGTGCCGGTTTCTATGTGACCAGTTTTTTTCGTGCACATACTTTATGTTCTTCTACTCATTTATAGTTATCGTCCCTACCAGAATTGTTTATTTTCGGAAAATATTTTCTATTTTTTAAACGATTTTTAACGAAAAAAACCAGATTTTCGTGACTTTTTTTTTGAATGAAATTGATTTATATTTGGTAGGACGATAGCCACAAAAACTACTGAATAATAATCCATTCGATTGATTTTTGTATTTCAGACAACAAGAACAGCCGCTATCACCCATGAACAGTGAACTTTTTGTTTGGGGACTACTTTGATTTAAAAAAATGTATTAAAAATGTAAAAAACAAAAATTTTTTTGTACATTTCAAAATACCAATACAAAACATATTAAAAAATTAAAAATGATTGAATTTTGTTGTCGGCATAAAAATATGTTCCTAAAGTGGTAAAATGTAAGCGTTCACATGAGAGTACCTCCTTATATTTCAGGAATCTCACTGCAAATGTATTTGCGAATTGGTGAGAAATTTTTGAAATTTTTTAATAGAAGCAATTTAATTTAACAAAAATTTAAAAAGTTATAAGTCTGAGTATGTTTTCTCGGAGCTTTTTACTGGTCAGATTCGGCTCATTAATGGTTCACCTTTACTACTGTCACCGCTTTTGCAACAGTTATACTGAATATACTGTCCATTGAAAATGTCAAAAAAGTGAAAATTTTCTATCTAAATTTACCTAAATTTTTCACATATTTTGTTTTCTTCTTGCGGTTACACAGCAACACAAATGATCTGAAGAATGCTAAATATTGGTAAATGTTTAAATATTAGCAAAATAATCAAAGCTACAAAATATGGGGAGATAGGACGAAGAAACGCGCACCGAAATGAGGTGAGTTTGGCTTTCGTCACAATCAAAAATTGCTATCTCTCATAGTTTTCAGGTATTGACATATTTTTACATTAGCCCGAATCACCCTACGTAAATTTTTGTGGAATTTTGAAAGATTTTTTGCGGTATCCTTTGGGTAAACTATCAAAAAACTGTTGCATTAGATTTTATGTCCTGGACCCAGGGTCCTTGAAATGTCCTGCCATATGGCCATATGGCTTTAAGTATATACACATGCAGAAAATCATTCCGCAACTCCCAAAAATTAAACTTCAAAACAAAAATTTTCAATTCACTCTTATTAGATATCATTTAAAAATCAAAATAATGAATTCATTTTTATTAAATATCATTGAGATGATACAAAATTTTATTGAAAAATCCTGGTTTTCAACACATTTTGTATGATATGCTTCTGAAGCAAGGCAAAACAAAGTCCAACATCGCGCATTTTTTGCAGGCTGTTCGCACGATGGACTTGCATACATTACCTGCACATCGCCTCTTATTTCCAAATTGATCCATAAGGTGATCAGTCCTGTCATAGCGCAGGACATTCGTTACGGATTCAATTCGTTTATTTGAGGTTTTTTGGAACTTTTTCAGTTCGACGCCAGTAGTGCTTCCAGTAGTAAATGGCTACTTTCTCTTAAAATCTTTTAAATGACTTATTTTCATTAGCGGATCTATAAAGAAGCCAGCTGTTTTGCAAGCTTGCATCAATAAGCCAAGTAAAAATGGAATGCCACCATTTTTTTCCTCTAAAGCTTATGCGGTGGCCTGCAACATTTTGGTCAAATCGATCCACACCCGACATAAATTTGTTGTATTGAGTTACAACGCACGGACGTGGAACTGGTATTTTCCTACGCAATTCTCTACTGTAGCGAGATGCTGTGGATTTTGGTTCGCCACTAAAACATGTCGATGCAAGGCAGACTACCTGAGTTATTCACCCATTTAGTCAGGATAAATTGACTCTTCTTTGATTTCCACGCTTTCGTAATATCCCTTTGTTGTTTACGCAAATCCTTTTTATGTGGAATAGACAACTTTTGGAATCTGGTTTTCTCGAATTGTACCGGTAGCCTGGAAAACCTCTTTTTCAAATAAATCATCAATGGGTATTCCAGTGAAAAGATTGTCAAAGTACAAAAGTATAACGGAAGTTCTTGCACCTCTTCCGAAGATTCGTCAATCATACACAGAATGGAGCTGCGCAAGTGGGCGTAGCTTGCAAGAGGTCAACCTACCAGAACTAGCAGAAGGTTCGTGCAAGCAACCCGAAGTGCAGCATATGGTTGATTTCAAAGCGGTCCTCCTTCGCATAGCATTGAAGACCATAATGTTTTGAATCATCATCGCAGCTCCACATGTCTCGAAAGGCTCCTGTAGAAGTGTAGCCCGTTGCTATCAAAATTGCGATGAACACACGTAAATTTAGTGTTAAATATACATAAATATCATAAAATCAAAATAGAGATTACTTCGTCATTACCATCTATAGTAAGTTCTTCGTACCGTTTCTGATGATGCGTAGCGTACAAATTCGAACATTTGCATATACATCGCTGAAAAATTCTCAAAAGCGATGAAATCAAGATCCCGACACCCGAAATTTGTTTCAGGAATATGGAAGGTAATGAATTAGCGGTTTGCCAAGCAGATTTGCTGTCTTGTTAGCTGGTTGAAGTGGTACTCCAGTATTTTACTGAATTGGGCGACAAATTTTCTTGACGAGCTCGCAAACAATTGTCTAAAAGTATCGTCATAAGGTTCCTCGTCATCGACATCCTCTAGATTGCACCGTTATTTCATTCGCGTACTATTTCAAAATACAATTTTACATCCGGCTTTAAGTTGTGCTGGCATACATTGTCCGAACTCCACCCTCATTCAAAACACCTCCCACTTACATCCCCATCCTGACAATGTGGCTCGATGTAGAGGCCTGGATATCAAGTAGGAACACCGCTTCACCATCAGAACACAATTCCTCTAAAAATCCAACGCTTCTGCAACGTTAGATATACCAAGAAGCTCAACCTGCCTGGCGCTGCCACATGGACACATGCACAGAAAATGCTAAAACGCGACTAAATATAATTTTTTAGAAAAATATCAGACTTATTTTATATCCCAATCACTTCATAGCCCGACCATCTTTGATACTTTAGATATACTTACTTTTCATTTCACGTTTTCCCTTATTTTGTATACACTTTGCAATGCACTCACGACCACGAACCAAATATAACAGCCAAAGCGCGGAATGTTCTGACAGCAGAAGTATTTCTTGATGGAGTTGTAATATACTCATACTTATCCGTGTACGTAGGAAACGGATTTTGGTTTAAAACATACCACATATAGGTACTTTGAAAATGCATTTTATAAGCTGGGTAGGTGCTTAAGAGAAGCAACTTTATATTGCGGGTATTTGCGATTTTTTTCTTTTATCGTTTTTATAAGTGGATTATTTATTATTTGCCTTTTCTGCATTATTGGCAATTGTTGAATTTTTATGATCGGCTTATTAAGGACGTTAAGGACATGGAGTTTCTATGTCTGACTCAGGTATGGTCAAAATGAGTGCCTCTTAGCCCTGGGGTTAAGGCTGCCATTTTAGAGGAACTTGTCAGAGAGTGGCCGTGAATTACGAACGGCTTCATTTCGAATTGTATTGTGCAGGTAGTTTCCAGCTACTTTTTTAAAGTGGAATATTTAAGGTTTAGAACAGATTCCCACAACTACCCTTATGAGGTGCGCTTATGCACCTTTGCTTTTGGTAAGTCTAGGTGCGTCACAGTATCGCATTGGGCGTATAGTGACACTTAACCTTAATTTTGAGTATAAATAAAATTATTTTTTATTGTTTGAAAATTATTAGGCACTAGTCTATAATAGGTGTCGATTTTTCGACTATTTGAACAATTTTATTATATGTAATATTTAAGCGTCTGTGCATTAATTTGGCAAGAATGTAGTAGCCGGCCACCGCTTAAGGATTTGTTCAGGATTGTGTTTTTTTCATTATTGGCGAAAACCATCCTGCGGGGTCGAAAAGTAGCATATATTTGAGTTTTTAATATTGTTAGACTGAATTCTGAGTTTATATTTTCTACCAATATGTAGGGTATTGATACTCTTTTGTGGTTTCTAGTGGTAGTCGTACGACGTACTGGCCATTATTTTGGTCGAGTAATTGTAATTTGTGAAGATGCTTCACAATACTGATATGGAGGGAATTCTCATCTCTCAAAAAATTTCTTCAATTCAGAATTGAGGTATCTGCTTCTCAACTTGGAGTTGTTATGGTGGTAATGGGTTCTGGAAATTGGTTGAGTTTCTGCCGTGTAGTCATTGAAATTTTTGTGCTTTGAGCAGCATGGCGTCTTCTGGCAATTCCTTAGTGCATTTTGGTTTTCTGTATTTGCTTTTGAAGTTGAACCCGTGTTTTTTTTTATAAGCGCTTCTTTGGTGTGAGGTGGGATATAAGCTATAATGAAGCATTGAATGATGTCTTTTGCGCCAATAGATGCAATTGAATTTGCTTTTGCAATTTTTATATGTGTGCGCATGTGACAGGCAATTCGTACAAAGTTGGTTTGACCTGACAAATTATTTCGTTCGTTAACTTTTAAGTTATTAAACTTCTCTCAAGATATAAGCCTATGCCCTCTTTTACATAGTTAGCATGAGGTTGTTTTTTCAGTTCGGATGTGAACGATATATTGCTGTAGCTTGGGGTCTATTGAAGCTTCCGAATAATTTTGGTCTCAGAGTCATGGCTTCTTTAAGGGCTCTGTTTGGGATGCCATCTTATCCAGGCGCTTTTCTGCTTTTAATATTTCCGGCTATGGATAATATTTCTTCTTCACTAACTAGCAGTGGTGGCTGTACGACTTCGGTTAGAGGCTTAGCATAAAAAATAATGTCGTGTTTTGGAAACAAAGTTTCGACAACATTTCTCTTAAAGGATGCGCTTTTGGTTTGTTGTGCCTTATTTTTGAGTTTTGACATACAGATTCTTCTTCCTTTTACTGCGGCCAATGGCTGACTTCAGAAGCTTCTTTTTGACTTTTAAATACTTTCTTAAGACTTTCATTTTATTCACTCTGATTACGTTGTAGGCGGCGTCTAGCTGAGTTGCAGAGTTTTTTGACCAGCTATTTCTTCATTCCGCCAATGCGCTGGCCTTGGTTGTTGTGGTGTGCTGTCCTACGCACGGTTGCGTCGCAAGCTATGGACAATTTTTTTATTACAAATACACTTAAACTCCTACAGATCAGAGGTGTTTTATGGCATCGTTTTGACTTTAGACGCATATATCTCGGAAATGTTCACTCTACAAAAGTGCCCAGTGCAACAAAGCCTTAACTCGGCGAGGTAGTACAGGGCTCTAAACCAGATTTTTCCATTAAATTCGCATTGTTTTGTATTTATCTCGTAAATGACAAGAGCAACAGAAAAATGTTCATGAAAATTTTGTGGGAAATTTTATTTGCTACAAAAAAGGTCCGAGGTCAAAGAGGTGAAGAAAGACCTGGCTTCGCTTGGAATATCCAATTGGCGCCACGTAGCGAAAAGAAGAAACGACTGGCGCGCTGTTGTTAACTCGGCTATAATCGCGTAAGCGGTGTCTACGCCAATTAAGAAGAAGATACATATGTATGTATCTCTATTTGTTACGCACATTCGAAATAAAAGTGCCGGGAACACTTGTATAGTATAATATACAATATAATTTATTAAGAAAGTATTTATATTTTTACAAATGTTAGTTTATTAAAATGAAATGTTTGAATTAATTGGGTAACCAACTTATACGAGCGTATATAGATAGCGCGCCAGTTGGCTGTTGTCGAAAAGCTTACTGTAGCGCGCGGGACGTGTGTT
>NW_024396614.1:243172-302459 GCF_016617805.1 Bactrocera tryoni
CTAGAACACGTACTTTGTATGACTCAGTGTTGCGAAGATGTACTTAAATAATATCAAAATTAATATACAAAGCTAAACAATTTGAAAAACAGATTTGCCGTCTTTGCTTAAAGTATTATCATCTGAGGACCTTAACTGGGCATATTTACGTAACACTCCCTTGGTAAATAATAATTAGATATATCGGGTGATTTTTAAGAGCTTGATAACTTTTTTTAAAAAAAACGCATAAAATTTGCAAAATCTCATCAGTTCTTTATTTGAAACGTTAGATTGGTTCATGACATTTACTTTTTGAAGATAATTTCATTTTAAATGTTGACCGCGGCTGCGTCTTAGGTAGTCCATTCGGAAAGTCAATTTTGGGCAACTTTTTCGAGCATTTCGGCCGGAATAGCCCGAATTTCTTCGGAAATGTTGTCTTCCAAAGCTGGAATAGTTGCTGGCTTATTTCTGTAGACTTTAGACTTGACGTAGCCCACAAAAAATAGTCTAAAGGCGTTAAATCGCATGATCTTGGTGGCCAACTTACGGGTCCATTTCTTGAGATGAATTGTTCTCCGAAGTTTTCCCTCAAAATGGCCATAGAATCGCATGAGCTGTGTGGCATGTAGCGCCATCTTGTTGAAACCACATGTCAACCAAGTTCAGTTCTTCCATTTTGGCAACAAAAAGTTTGTTAGATTCAACAAGATGGCGCTACATGCCACACAGCTCGCGATTCTATGGCCATTTTGAGGGAAAACTTCGGAGAACAATTCATCTCAAGAAATGGACCCGTAAGTTGGCCACCAAGATCATGCGATTTAACGCCTTTAGACTATTTTTTGTGGGGCTACGTCAAGTCTAAAGTCTACAGAAATAAGCCAGCAACTATTCCAGCTTTGGAAGACAACATTTCCGAAGAAATTCGGGCTATTCCGGCCGAAATGCTCGAAAAAGTTGCCCAAAATTGGACTTTCGAATGGACCACCTAAGACGCAGCCGCGGTCAACATTTAAATGAAATTATCTTCAAAAAGTAAATGTCATGAACCAATCTAACGTTTCAAATAAAGAACCGATGAGATTTTGCAAATTTTATGCGTTTTTTTAAAAAAGTTATCAAGCTCTTAAAAATCACAAAATTGATTGGGAATTTGCTAAATCACTAATGGTTCATTGCGTTGCTCTTGCTCTGGATTTAGAGTTCCTAATGTATTGTGTAATTACTCCTATTTAGCAGAACACATGAATACTGATAAAATTAAAATATTTTTGATCTCACGGTTTCACCATAAAATAAGAGGAGCACACCACAGCAACAGTCGACAAAAACAGGAAATTCACATTTCCAAATAGGGTTCCATAATCATTTGATTGATGGCGATATAACCGTCATTAAGCATTTATTAGCGGTTGAGTTTGGAATGCTTACCAACGTATAGGCGGTCCTATCAGAGCCAAAGTGGCGAAACGTATGTATGTATATCCGGCTCGGCGACCACAAAGAAACGCAACCCCCAACAACTGTACGCGCGCTCTGAGAGGCATTTCTCCGAATGCTTCTTCTATAACCACATACTATATGTATGTAGAATATATATTTAAAATTAAAGGTTAATGTGGATGATGATAGCTAAGATTTTGATGTTTATATTTTGGAGAACCTTTTATGTGGTTAATAAGTATAAAAGTGTAAACACAATGGCTACGACAGACTGCAGCGGCACGACAGTGAACTGAAAACGTCGTTGTTCATCTTACTACATGTACATTTTGAGAAGCAACAACAACACAATGGCCGGCATGTACACAAAACAACGCAGTTGTCCATTTTTCATGTACACAATTTCGTTGTGACCATACTAATACCTTTCACTTCAATGAAATTTTAATATTTTGTTCAAAGTGAAATTTTTTATGCAAAAAATAAGTAAATAGGTAAATATTTTTGCTTTAAATTATCACTTGTTATTACAAATGATATAATAGAGCTATAATAGAGCTATTTTATGCTTTTATTTGTAAAATAACGTCAAGTTTGTTAGAGCTGTGAATAATTTTACATTTTACATATTAGTGGCATCACCACTCTACCTCCTCTTTCTATCTTCCATTCTACTGTCGTCGTACTGTCGTTGGCAAAAATAGGAGGATATTGAAGTTAGCGAGAACGACAACTGTCGGCCTGCAGTCGTGTAGTCGTGCAGCTGTGAAAATAACACTGCCCATAAGAACGTGTGTATTTTAATATTTGACAGATGTAGTTTGCAGTCTGTCGTAGCCATTGTGTTTACACTTTAACAGTGTGTAAATAAAATTGTTGTTGTATAAGTAGATTAACTGTGTTTTTGTGTGACTAAATTAATGGGAAAAACTTAAGATTTGGGACTTAAGCAGCGTTTTGATAGAGAGTTACAGCATATGCGTTTCCAAATACATATGTATGTATGCATGTAAGTATGTATGTATATTTAAAATATTATAAGAAATTTTGAAATACATACCAATTCTTTTCGCTAAAATTTGTATTTTTTTTTTTTCAATTTTGTTTTCGTAGATTTTGATGAAATATATGTAAATTAAGAGACATCATTTGTAAAATTGTGTGTAAACCTAAGCAAAGCCTAACAAAATAAAGCTAATATTATTAGATAATTCATATAAAATACATACATAAATAAAACTTGCTAACTACTGCACTGACTTCGACATAAGACTTCTCCTGCAGTTTCCTATCATTTTATGTCATTTCTCTCCCTCTTTTCACTCTCCCTCGCCATTTATGTGTAATAATCTATATGATCAGAAGTGAATATATGCTAACAGAACTTACCTTGAAGAGACTGCCACAGCTGATGCGTCGACTTGCTGCCATTGACGAGCTTAAGAATTTCGTATGCTCCGGATCTAAACTTAACAAATTTGGATTGAAGCCCGAGTGTCGACGATCCTTCTCGGCATGCTCTCGCATCGCTTGACTGGTTGTTGCATGACTCTGAGTGTCGCCTCAACTCCATCGGCAGCATACGGGCCGACAGTAGGCTGGCTGCCAACGCTACATATCATCGGTTTGATAGCGTCTCCACGTAATGGGGTTGGTGGGCGCACAACTACACTTATCTGCGGATAGTTTGGATTTACATCATCAAAGGATTCTTTCTTACATGACTCATCAAAGTAATGCGCTTTACATCTTGTCCGTGTTCGCATTTTTTTCGGCGATGTGCTCAATGCTGAGCCAAGCGTTGTTGCTGTTGCTATTGTTGATTGGTTGTTCAATGTGCTTTGGGGGCATTATGGCTACATTCGGCTGGTTTTGGACATAAGGCATTGACGGCGCCAAGTTGTCCCCACTATCCATGTGTGTATATGTTTCGATGTCGCATACATCAATTTTATTAGCCATTTTTTTTGTGGTCAATTTCATCCTCCAGTCAGTTGGTCGTTCAAATTATTGTGGCGGAAGTTGTTGCAGTAGATGCATCAATGGAAGTTGTTGTTGCGAGATAAGTATGGCGGATTTAGGTTTGCGTACAGAGGAAGGCTTTTCGGGCGCTTTGAGGAGTCAAGATTTTATTATCCAAACGTATGGGTCAAATTAAAAGAGCGGTTAATGAGTGCGCATACGTTTCGAAATGAATTTGTCGGATAATCCGTGGGAGATGTTTATGGCATGCAGGAGGTGGTCGTTATCACGAGAAATGCAAGCAATTCATCATATATATGGTTGTAGTGAATATGGGACGGATGTCAGGTTGGTTTTGCGGACAAAAGCACAAATTATAATGTATATATATATACCAATATATACATATACATACATACATATATGTATATAGGTATATACAGATGTAGTTTATGAAAGGCAGCGTTAAAATAATTATGAAAAAACGAAAGAGCAGCAAAGTTGTGGCTTAGCATTTTATACACATACACCGTCAACATCAACAACAACAACGCACGAGTGCACTTGCACCTAACTTCCCAATATAAGCCGTCAACTTTGCGTACGCTACACGCACCGACATATGCATGTATGTTGTGGCAAAGCGCGAAAACAAACTCACCTTGAAGCTTTGCCGCGCCATGTCATTACCCTCGACAAACTGTGCCAAACTGCAGTACCTTGGCGGCCCACGAGTCTTCTGGTCCTTGCAGCGATTGATGATTTCGAAAACGATATTCTCAAAACCGAATTGTTGCAGATCCTCATCGCTGCCCATGCGTGCCACCAGCGTGCCGTGGCGGTGATGAGTTCCGTCGTATGCTGCGCTGTCCACCCATGCTGAGCGATTTTTTGCGTATAGATTTTAGTGGCGGCGGTTGATTGTCCGAGCAAAGGGTTGGTGTATCGTCGGTAATGGTATTGTCCTGCAGGGCGCATGCTATGTCATGGCCCAGTACCGAACTAATATCATCCATAAACGATTGCCTGGCACGACTTGCGTTTCATCGCTCGTTTCTGGCGAGTCGATGTGTGTGTGAAAGAGTTCGCATCGAGGTTCTGCAGTTAAGATAACAGTTGAATGGTTCCATTATTTTACTAGAATTTCTGTTAATTGAAAAATAAGAAGTTATTCGTAATTCTATATTTTATAAAATTTTGAAACAAAAATTGGTTCAACACTGTTGGTTGAAAGTATTTTTTAAATAAAGCGTCAATTGTATGAGGGCCAATTTTTCGAAATTATTCCTTTCGTGTCAATATTTCTAATGTATTATAATCGTTCATCATAACCCAGTATTAATTACAAAGTACCTGTATTATGCCTCCTAACTGCAGTGGGCGGTCGAGATCTTGAGTTTCTTGTTGCCTGTAAAATATCCCGGAGGCTACGCTGCACCTCATCACCCATGGCTGACAGCATTCGCTAGCCTCGCCGCCTGGTAACTCATCCGACGAGGATAATTCCTAAACCACAAAAGTAAATAATTAAATAATGATTATTGCAGAGTACATCGTCATTTTTTATAAAACATTAACCATACGATACATTACAGTGGCTACGTCTGTATCAATGATCGTTATAGTTTCGCTTGAGTATACATTTGGGGCTTTAGAGGGTATGACTACGTTGGGTACCTGCAACTGACAAACTTCGTCATCGAACGTAACGCCTTAGACTTTTCGGGCATTGTTTTCTCCTCCTTGTCGTCTTCATAGTTGCCCTCCCTATTGGCGCTCATACTTTGCTTGAGTTTCTTTTCCTTATCCAATTCGCGACTCATATAGTAGTTGCGTTCGAATACCTCTATTGGACGGTGTGGTCCGAAAGAGATCTACAATCTGATCACTTGTCAATATCGGCACACTGGAGAAAGTCGATTTTACGTTCGGAGGAGAGTTTACATCAGCATTTTCACCAACTATGGGTAATGGATTGCCGAAGTCATCAATGTTAGCACCACCACTTAGTGATAATCTGCCTTCTCCATTTTCTTCTATCTTTTGTATCACTTCCGGGCACGCCTGAACTACGGCGACTGTCTGCGAATTGATTGGCATTGGTATGCTAATGGCATTGAAGAAGTTCTCATCGACGGAGTCCAGACGTATATCCGGTAGTGGCGATATGCAAGTTAGCGAGAGGTTTCCATAGTAGGCGATATTATATTAATTGGCGGTATAATGGGTAATGGTGAAGAGCAATGGGTAGATTCACCCGATGCATTGGTTGGTAGTTTTAAAGCTTCGAATGGCGTTGTAGGATAGCTTGCGCTCATAGCGCTTAGGTCGGCCTGGTTCTGAGTGTTCGATGACATTGTACATGGCACGTTTAACACTGTTGGCCCGACATTGTAGCGACTTGCGTTCTGTAGACTGTAAGGAGCGACTATTGTGTTGCTCATTCTTATTAAATTGATCCTTCTCGTCTTTCTCGATTAAAATGTTTGGATTACTGCAAAATAAAAGCATGCTATCTTTTTAACATATAACATTTTAATCTTGGCAACTTACAGTAGTGAAGCTGATGTCGAGGGGGCGTTGTAGAAGCGGTTGGAAAGGCGGCAGCACTCTTTGACATAATGCTATTGATTGTCGTTAAGAGATCATCGCCGGCGTGCGCACCGGTTCCTTCCTCGCGCAAAGCTTCCAACAATATGGCAAACTTCTCACGCAGTATGTCACATTTAACCAGTAATTCTTCGTCATCCTTACGACTTTCAGAGATCTGAACCATCAGTTCGTCGAGCGTTTTGCAGAGAGTTTTGGTGGCAGTAATAAGCGTCTGCGAATCATCGGTCTCGACAATGTTGCGCAAGTTTAAATTAGCCGACGTTACCATGCCGGTAAGCAGTGCTTCTTGTGCGCTCGACGTCTTCGGTTGCATGGCGGCAGCCTTCTCGAAGACCATTATGCTCCAACGATCCAACATTTTGATGCTAGCAGATTCATAACGCTCGAGTATTTGGGGCAGATGTGCGTCATCACACAGGATGAGCCCCAGCCCAAACACGCGCCAAATCGTTGCCGGTACCAAGCGGCAGTACTGCTACTTGACATTGTTTCTGCAGAAAAAGATAGCGAGATAATGTGGTGAGAACGAAGAAAGAACAGACTAGAAGTGGGCGAACGTACGAACAGTGGCATGCAACACTGACTGCAATAGACAACGAGTAGCGACGAAAAACAAGTAACGAAGACTTTGAAAAGCGATGGTCAGTCCACAAGCGGACGAGCACGATTCAAGCTACAAGCAGCTGGTAAAATTAAAAGAAAATTGAAGTTAGGTTCAACCAGAACACATGTATTTGCAACAGTTTTCTTTTTTTCTAAAAGGTATAATATTTAAAAAACTTCCAGGAAATTATTGCCAAAGGTTTGGTGATTACTTGATTTTAACAAGCTTGGGGAAAATATTAGAAAACTATAATTTTCAAACCAAATGTGGTTAAAACTGAAAATATTGCTTTATTAAATCAAACTTACATGTATATTGAAACGATCAATCTCGCTGGAGCACCCAGCCCACAGAACCATCGCCGGAGCAAACCAATATTCGAAACATTTTCGAAACGTCTGAAGACCAGAGAACTTAAAACATAGAGAAGGTGCAGGTTCGACAGCGAACATTTGATAAATTTGCGACACGGAATCTCACCACACAAATACAGAATTCACGCTGTGAAATGTTAACATTTTTAACAGTTCTCCACATATTCAACAAAGAATATGAAGAGAAATAATACATATGTATGTACGGCTTATGATGCCATAGCATGTATGCGCAATCAGGGAATATTGAAGAAAAATAAGTTCTTTGATATTCCATTTTTAACAGCGAAAAATGTGTACAAATACAGCTCTCTCACATACTCAAGAATATGAAGAGACATAAAATATGAATATATGCATGCTCCTTATGATACTCCCAACAACAGCATTGTGATATTTCCATGGTTCAATTTTTGCTTTCGCAATGTATGCAAATATGTATGTATGCTTTTGCGTTTTGCCGTCGGCATTTACATATTGGCATGTAATAATTATGATATGAGTATAATTTTGTATGAATGCATGTATAGTACTATTTACAGTCAATTTAGACTTGTATATTTAATAATTTAATTTGATTTTTACATAATATACTATACTAATAAATATTTTTGTATTATGTTTCTTAGTAATAGAAATTGAATTTATCACAACAATGCATATATACATATAATAATATATTGTCTATCATATTAATCTTATTATCTGCCCATATGATTGCTTGTATACGCATGTGCGCATTCAGAAATTCAAATCATGATTTTATCACTTATCAATACACATATTACATGTGCGCGCATTGAGCTGCATGTTCATACATTCATATATACTTATGTATATGTACATACATATATTTGTATACACTTCCGAACAAATAATTCACAAGCATACAAACATACATATGCGTACACATATGAATATGTCACCAACAAAAATTGAAGCATTGTTCTACAAAAACAACAATTGCCTAAATAGCATAAGCATGGCAAGCCAATATGGCAGCCGAATTGGCGAAGCTCAAATGTAGTAAATTTTACAACAAAAACGATTTCATTCATAAACGCAGGCGCAAATTCCACAAGCGACCTCGCTTCATTCATAAAAACAGACGCCGTAACATCTCCCCGAGCATGCCTTCGCCTACAAGCGTCTTTTTCGCGACGATGGCAAAGCTAAAAATCATAAATTGAACAACTTTCTGATGATTCTTCACAGAAAGAAGTGACAAAAGTGGCAACATAGCCGTTGTCGATTTACAATATTTGTCTAAAATATTTTTCCGTGACTCGCAAAAATCTGCGTCGATATGTATGCACGCGCATACATCTTCATACATATTTACGCTGGTTTGTAGGCGACGCTGTTCGAGCAGCAAGGGAAGCGGTAACAATCGGCGATCGTTTGTTAGTTTCTTTCGGCACAGCTCGGATTTTCTACCAACAACACAATGTTGTGGCGCTTTACCGTCGCGTCAGTGTTTCGACACATAGAAGTACTGAACACAATGAGCGCGACCGACTGCAAACGAATATATTAGAATACACACGTTCTTAGGGACACAGTTATTGAGCCAGCTGCACAACTACATAACTGTGTCCATAAGAACGTGTGTATTTGACAGATGTCGCTTGCAGTCTGTCGTGCTCAATTTGTTCAGCACTTGACTCTTTGACAAAACGCAAGTTTCGGCCATTGGTTGACCGTGACAATGGAGATGCGAAAGAAGCGTGCGACACTTGTTACTATGAATGTATGTACATATGTATGTATATGGCTCGCATTTGCTTTCGTAAACATACTGACAAATGTGCCAAAGAAATAATATATGTATGTACATATGCACATACTTATGCATGTGTCATAGAAATTCTATTGGTACAAATATGGAAATGATAACGAAATAATGCGAATATGCATATTTCATGAAGGTCATTAATTTTTTTTAAGAAATTAAGTTCATTTGACACATCTTCGCTTTGTAATAGACGAAATAAATATATGTAACTTTTTTGAAATAATTAAAAATTAAAAATAAAATTAATTATTTTTATCTAATTTTTACGATTTTGTAAAAACTAAAATTTTACAATTTTTCTGAAAAAATGGTTCATATGATACAAGATCACGCATATGTGTCTCAGAGAATGCTTCTTTACATTCTTTGTGTGACTTTGCATATTTTTCTTCAAAGCATTTCTCTTTATTCATTCTCGCATGAATTCAGTCGTTTTACATATATTTCTGCCATTGCACATGCTCAATTCTGCTAAATAGCAGCGAGAATGGTGAAATTCTGTGTCGCAATTTTATAAGCTCTGTTAACCGTCCAATCGAACATCATACAGAATTCAATTTGCGCCTTCTCTATGTTTTAAGTTCTCTGCTTAAAACATAGAGAAGGTGCAGGTTCGACAGCGAACATTTGATAAATTTGCGACACGGAATCTCACCACACAAATACAGAATTCACGCTGTGAAATGTTAACATTTTTAACAGTTCTCCACATATTCAACAAAGAATATGAAGAGAAATAAATGTATGTATTTACGGCATATGATGAGATTTGCATATATGCTCAATCAGAGAATATTGAAGAAAAATAAGTTCTTTGATATTCCACTTTTAACAGCGAAAATGTGTACAAAACACAGTTCACACAGAGAACTAAAGACATTTTTAGTTCTCTCTCACATACTCAAGAATATGAAAGACATAAATATGTATGCATGCAGGCTCCTTATGATACTCCCAACAACAGCATTGTGATATTTTCATGGTTCAATTTTTGCTTTCGAACCAATGTATGCAAATATGTATGCTTTTGCGTTTTGCCGTCGGCATTTACATATTGGCATGTAATAATTATGATATGAGTATAATTTTGTATGAATGCATGCATAGTACTATTTACAGTCTATTTAGACTTGTATATTTAATAATTTTATTTGATTTTTACATAATATACTATACTAATAAATATTTTTGTATTATGTTTCTTAGTAATAGAAATTGAATTTATCACAACAATGCATATATACATACATAAATATATCGTCTATCATATTAATCTTATTATCTGCCCATATGATTGCATGTATACGCATGTGCGCATTCAGAAATTCAAATCATGATTTTATCACTTATTAATACACATATTACATGTGCGCGCATTGAGCTGCATGTTCATACATTCATATATACTTATGTATATGTACATACATATATTTGTATACACTTCCGAACAAATAATTCACAAGCATACAAACATACATATGCGTACACATATGAATATGTCACCAACAAAAATTGAAGCATTGTTCTACAAAAACAACAATTGCCTAAATAGCATAAGCATGGCAAGCCAATATGGCAGCCGAATTGGCGAAGCTCAAATGTAGTAAATTTTACAACAAAACGATTTCATTCATAAACGCAGGCGCAAATTCCACAAGCGACCTCGCTTCATTCATAAAAACAGACGCCGTAACATCTCCCCGAGCATGCCTTCGCCTACAAGCGTCTTTTTCGCGACGATGGCAAAAGCTAAAAATCATAAATTGAACAACTTTCTGATGATTCTTCACAGAAAGAAGTGACAAAAGTGGCAACATAGCCGTTGTCGATTTACAATATTTGTCTAAAATATTTTTCCGTGACTCGCAAAAATCTGCGTCGATATGTATGCACGCGCATACATCTTCATACATATTTACGCTGGTTTGAAGGCGACGCTGTTCGAGCAGCAAGGGAAGCGCTTTACCGTCGCGTCAGTGTTTCGACACATAGAAGTACTGAACACAATGAGCGCGACCGACTGCAAACGAATATATTAGAATACACACGTTCTTAGGGACTCAGTTATTGAGCCAGCTGCACAACTACATAACTGTGTCCATAAGAATGTGTGTATTCTAATATTTGACAAATGCCGCTTGCAGTCTGTCGTGCTCAATTTGTTCAGCACTTGACTCTTTGACAAAACGCAAGTTTCGGCCATTGGTTGACCGTGACAATGGAGATGCGAAAGAAGCGTGCGACACTTGTTACTATGAATGTATGTACATATGTATATGGCTCGCATTTGCTTTCGTAAACATACAGACAAATGTGCCAAAGAAATAATATATGTATGTACATATGCACATATGCATGTGTCATAGAAATTCTATTGGTACAAATATGGAAATGATAACGAAATAATGCGAATATGCAAATTTCATCAAGGTCATTAATTTTTTTAAGAAATGAAGTTCATTTGACACATCTTCGCTTTGTAATAGACGAAATAAATATATGTAACTTTCTTGAAATAATTAAAAATTAAATAATAAAATTAATTATTTTTTATCTAATTTTTTGCGATTTTGTAAAAAACTAAATTTTTTACAATTTTTCTGAAAAAATGGTTCATATGATACAAGATCACGCATGTGTGTCTCAGAGAATGCTTTTTTTACATTCTTTGTTTGACTTTGCATATTTTTCTTCAAAGCATTTCTCTTTATTCATTCTCGCATGAATTCAGTCGCTTTACATATATTTCTGCCATTGCACATGCTCAATTCTGCTAAATAGCAGCGAGAATGGTGAAATTCCGTGTCGCAATTTTATAAGCTCTGTTAACCGTCCAATCGAACATCATACAGAATTCAATTTGCACCTTCTCTATGTTTTATGTTCTCTGTTTTAACTACACTCGACTTATTTTGCTCAAATGTTCATTCGCGGGTGAGTCAGAGAACTTAAAACATAGAGAAGGTGCAAATTGAATTCTGTATGATGTTCGATTGGACGGCTAACAGAGCTTATAAGATTGAAGTACGGAATTCACCATTCTCGCTGCTATTTAGCAGAATTGAGCATGTGCAATGGCAGAAGTATATGTAAAACGACTGAATTCATGCGAGAATGAATAAAGAGAATTGCTTTGAAGAAAAAATGTCAATATCACAACAAAATCAAAAAGCATTCTCTTGAGTGACATATGCATGCTTATTTTAGGTATTATATGAACCATTGTCACATAATGCGTGATTATTTTTCTCGAAAATGGTCCGAAAATGTTATGTAAATTTTATGTTATAAAATTAAATAAAAATAATTTTAAATAAATTATTATTTCAAAATGATATTAATTTGACTATATGAAGATGTCCTAAAATGAACTTAAATGTGCTCATATAAATACTTCCATTCATTCCTTCCATTTCTTTAAAAAATTAATGACCTTCATGAAATATGCATATTCGCATTATTTCGTTATCATTTCCATATTTGTACCAATAGAATTTCTATAACACTTGCATATGTGCATATGTACATACAATAGAAGATTTATCAGGATTGTTGCATCTAGCTCGTAATAATTTACATCCTTACTGGAGACGAAGAAGGCAGGATGTCAAAAATATCTCAAAGAAAACTCACATACATCTGAATGACGAAGCTAAAGGCAGCGTTTAATCAAAATCAATAAGCCAAGCTTTGATTTCACAAAAGCCCTGGACTACAAAAAGAATTTGAACTAACTACAGATGCTTCCAAATACGCAATAGGGCGCTGTTTTGGAACAAAAATGGTAAAACCTATAACATTTATATCAAGAACATTGAGCAAAACCGAGGAGAATTATGCAGTAAACGAAAAGGAAATGCTTGCCATAATTTGGGCACTAAATTCCTTTAGAAATTATCTGTATGGCACAGCAAAAGTAGTAATCCATACGGATCATCAACCTCTCACGTACGCTCTGATCAACAAAAATAACAATTCAAAGTTAAAGCGCTGGAAAGCAATACTCGAGGAACATAATTACGAAATTAAATATAAACCCGGAAAATCCAATGTGGTAGCAGATACACTATCCAGACCTTTCGAAATAAATTCCTTATCAGTTGCCACACATTCAGACGAAAGCTCATCTCACAATCTAATCTCAGCCGTAGAGGCACCTATAAATGCTTTTAAAAACCGACTTTGGATCTCAGTAGGACACGAAGAGAGTTATCAGTTCAACATACCGTTCCCGACCTACCATAGACATATAATAACCAAACCCAACTTTTCTCGGGAAAACCTAATTTCACTTTTAAAACATTACCTAAATCCTTCAGTGATAAATGTCATATTTACCTCTGAAGAGATAATGGGAAAAATACAGGAAATATACCCACTCCATTTTTGTAATTATAAAATCCGATATACCCAAACAAAGGTAGAAGACACACCAAACGAGGACACAAACTGAAGAGATACTGAAAGAACACAAACGAGCGCACAGAAATAGGGAAGAAAATAAAAAACAACTCATACAAAAGTTGTACTTTCCTCAAGATGAGTAGCAAAAATAGCAAATATAATAAAGCAATGCAAAATTTGTAAAGAGAACAAATAATGACAGCCATCCCAATAAACCACAACATCCGAAAGCACCACAGTTAACAGAGTCAATAACGCTAGTAAGCCAAATGCACTAACCCAGTAGAACAAACGGGGACGCTGGAAATCGAGGGGTGGAGTGAGTTAACACCAGAAAGGTAGCAAACAGAAACCAATAACTGCCGACGTCAACATCCGCCATGCGCCGCAAGTCAGCAGAAACAAACTATTGCAAAACAACATCCGCTATGCGCCGCATAAGCGAAAAGTGCTAACGCAAGTAGATTTAGGCAATATTAAGAATATAAGTTTAATTGTAAATTAAGTTTAGTTGTTATTTGATTTTAAACAATAAAGGTCAATTTGACCACAAAAATATTTTTTTACGACTTTAAACTAATAAGTCGTTAATTTACATGCTCTATTGCCGAAATCATAATTAGTTTACATACATATCTACATATTAAAGTATAAGCGCATCTATTCGCATTACATAAAGTGATGTGCATCATTTCATTTTTGTACATGTGCCTACTGAACAAGCAGGCAAATAATTGCCGCTCTTTGCGGATTAAAGTTAGTGCTAAAATAAAGTCGTGACGACAGGTCATACCAAACGCAGTTCCTCTTGTTTTATTTGGAATTTTATATGTACAAGATGTATTGATGTCTTAATATGCAATATGAATGCCGCCATGCCAGACTATAGTAATATTAATACTAATATAAATCTTAACACTAAACTCTAAAAAGATACTAGATGGGTTTGGTGTCTCTCGAGCAATAATATTTACTTGGGTTATTGTTATAATTTTTTTAAATTTTAAAAATAAAATATTTAAACTAGAAATACATAAAAAAATTATGAAGATTTCTTTCATCAAACTGATGTAACGGAAAAAATAACGTGAATAGGCAGACTGTAAAAATTAGTTAATCTTTTTTATATGCAATTTTGAGGGTAGAAGTCTCGAGAATTGTGTAGAAGATAATCTTAAATCCCACGAGATACAAATAAAATCAAACAATTTTGCTATTAAAAGTGAAGAGACTTTTTTCACAAACACCAAATTATTTTAGAATAAGTTCGCACACTTCCTTGACGAAACTCTTACCACAGTCATATATTCAGGTCTATGTACATAAATACTTGTAGACTACAAGCAACAATAAACGCTTTAAACTACTCTTTTACTTTTATTGCAAAGGTTTCCACCTTGTTTGCCTTTACACTAGTCCTTGGTATCAAGTCCGCATAAGACATCATGTTTTACACATTCACTTGCATATATCCATAGCTGGTCCGTACACACAAAAGGTTAAATGAGTAACATTCAGTCTGTGTAACTAAGCTGGGCCGCACACATCAACTCGCATGCACTATATAGTCTTTAACGTCACTTGCCCTATTGAATATGAGTGATTCACATTGCATAAGCAATTTGCTAACAATGTAGCAAGTTTGTAAATTAAAAATAAACTTCTATATTTGCTTATGACTTTGTAACTATTTTTGTTGTCAGTTGTAGGTCTTGTCGTTTTTGTAGTGGCTAAACTGTATGTTTTAAGGCTTGTGTAATGTAAAATCATTTGAAATCCAAAGTAGGTATTATTGAGGGTGATTCAAATTAGGCAAAGTAGGCACTAAGCGGCTTATAAGCAGACACAAATTTTTAAGCTCAATCGTTGGGTTTCGAATCCCTGGCCTGACGCATGGATGACGCCATTAGAATAAAATCCACATGATTTTTATGTAGCCCTTACCTTCAAAAAGGCGGGTGTATAAGTGCTGTCAATTCATTAATTTAGTGAACTATATTATCTTTAGTGAAGCTACTTTGTTACTGTGAAAAAATGGATCAAAAAAGAATTTCGTGGGTTAATAAAGCACTGCTTTTTTGTGGGGAAAAGGCCTCGATTTCCCCAACATAACTTGGACTATACGTCAGGGAAATCAACCATTGAAAAGCGGTTTGCTGAGTTTTGAACGAGACGATAAGAACACCGAGGAGGACGAAGGCAGTGAGCACCATAAAGAGGCTGTTACCACGGCAGACGGGTCCTAAGTAAACGGAACGGGCTTGAATTTTTTAATCGGCCAAGAATTGCCAACTCGGCACCATTCCCTGAAATTACTTCAGCAAGATTTTCTGGCGATGAAGGCAGTGGACGACCAAAAGGCTGTTACTGACAAAAATATCGAAATAATAATACTCGTATTAAAATTTTACTTTCCTTTAAAGCTTAATAAGAACGTATGTATGTACTATAAGTTGGCGGCTTAGTATTATTGTATTTGCGCAGCAGGTGCGCTGTAATTTAGTTAAACAGTTTCGTTGAGGAATTTGCTATTATTTGTGTATTTTGTAAAAGCGAAATTGAAGTTATGAGCTTAGAAGTTATTGTTTAAAGAACTGAGGCCAACTTAAATTTGGCTGATTAGTGAAGCAGAATATTGCCATTTAAGATAATTCAAATTGGAAAGTCTCTATGTGTGAGGCATATACATACTTACATATGTATATGTATGTGTCGAAAAGTTAGAGGGTTGCTATAATCAGTGTATCTACTATAACTCAGAACTATTTTAAAGAAAAATTATTGCGCCCAAAAACTCTTCAATTGAACTGTTACATCTAAATTTACAAAGCTCTCTTGATATAAATGTGAGCTATTACGCTAATTAACTGCAGGTGATTGAGAGTACAAAGAAGAGAAAATAAAATCTACGGCTTACCTTAAAGTCCATTTAAGTGATTAATATTTTCTTCTCATAACAACAATGTAACTTTTATAGATGGCCGTTAGCTGAGGAGCGGCTACTCAATTCTCCTAAAATTTTACTATATTTTCACTTAATGGGAAAATGTAAATTTCTATGTATATTTGTTTTGTGTGTGTTAAGCCAGATTTGTAGCCTTTCTACACTATCACTTTCTATTTATTGCATTCACATAGAGACTGCCTGAAATGTTTGCGAAATTAATGCTTTCTCTTATTTGCATTACCTTAAACTGTGCTGAGGCCGGAGCGCTGTGCACATTAACTCGCTTCCATTAGTGCACACTTCTGGCATCGACAAATGCACAGGACACAAGATGATAATCAAATCTATATCAGCACTTTTAGTCACTTCAAATTTAAACGCCCTAGATGTAGGCTACAGAGTAACATAAGAAGCTAACCGGATGTTACGTAGGTACTTTTGCGGATTTTCATGATTTATATGAGATATTAATTACATAAACACAACAATACTTAGATGTTGTTATATATGTATATATTTTTTTATATAGTTTTACATTTTTAAACTTTTTTATTGACTGAATTGTGTTTTAAGTTTTAAATTAAACATATAGATTTGTTTTTATTACAAAAATACATATATATTTCGAAAGATACAACATTTAATTTTTTCTGTTTTTATCAGTGTTTTATATATTCTTTTTTTTATTTTTTCTTTTTCTTTTCTTCTATTTGTCAAGTTGTAGGTATAGTATGTGAATTTGAACTGAGCGCACGTATGCAGTGTGCTCGTGCATTTATAGGCGCGTGTACAAAATTCACCACACACTCAGTGGCGTCAAAAGCGCGAGTACGCAAGCACCTTGGAACATGTGTGCAGCAGCTGCACGCCAGAGAACATAAAACATAGAGAAGGTGCAGGCAGATAGAACATAGCATACAAACATACATATGCGTACACATATGAATATGTCACCAACAAAAATTGAAGCATTGTTTTACAAAAACAACAATTGTCTAAGCAGAAGCATCACAAGTCAATATGGCAGCCGAATTGGCGAAGCTCAAATGTAGTAAATTTTACAACAAAAATTGCACACACTTTCACGATGATTCTTCACAGAAAAAGAAATGACAAAAGTGGCAACATAGCCGTTGTCGATTTACAATATTTGTCTAAAATATTTTTCCGTAACTCGCAAAAATCTGCGTCGATATGTAGGCAGGCGCATACATCTTCATAAATATTTACGCTGGTTTGTAGGCGACGCTGTTCGAGCAGCAAGGGAAGCGGTAACAATCGGCGATCGTTTGTTAGTTTCTTTCGGCACAGCTCGGACTTTCTACCAACAACACAATGTTGTGGTGCTTTACCGTCGCGTCAGTGTTTCGACACATTGCAGTGCTGAACATTTCGAGCGCGACAGGCTGCAAACGAATAGTTAGAATACACACGTTCTTAGGGACACAGTTATTGAGCCAGCTGCACAACTACACTAACTGTGTCCATAGAACGATGTGTATTTGACATGATGTCGCTTGCAGTCTGTCGTGCTCAATTTGTTCAAGTATGCGACTTTCTTCGACAAAACGCAAGTTTCGGCCATTGGTTGACCGTGACAACGGAGATACGAAAGAAGCGTGCGACGCTTGTTATTACGAATGTACATATGTATGTATATGGCTCGCATTTGCTTTCGTAAACATACGAACAAATATGCCAAAGAACTAATATATGTACATACATATGTATGTATATGCCGCTATAAATTCTATAGGTGCAAATATGGAAATGATAACGAAATAATGCGAATATGCATATTTCATGAAGAAGGTCACCAATTTTCTTTGAAGAAAGGAAGTTCATTTGACACATCTTCGCTTTGTAATGAATAAAATATAATATAACTTTTTTGAAATAATTAAAAATAAATTTTTACTTTCTCTATGTTTTATGTTCTCTGGATATACTATATATAGTATACTATAAACATATACATATATGTATATGTATGTACTTATAATCATTTTATTGGGTTGATTTTAATATAAATATTTCGGGCACAGACAAAAATTTGGTAATAAAAGTAAATGTTTTTATGACTTATACATAAGTGAAGAATATAACTAATTTCTGCGTAATCCATTGACAGTTTCGTTGTATAAATAATATTGATTTTTTGCAAAATACTTTTAATGTAAAATATGTCAATACCTGAAACTATGAATGCATACATTTTTTGATTGTGTTTGATTGTGACGAGCCAAGCTCACTCCTCATTTCTGGTGCGCGCTTCGGTCGTCCATTCTCCCATATTTGTGGCTTTGATTATTTTGCAATATTTAAACATATACCAATATTTAGCATCTCTCGCAGACTGCGTTTGTGTGCTGTGTGACTGCAAGAAAGAAAAGAAAAAGTTTGAAAAATTTGAGGTAAATTTAGATAGAAAATTTTCATTTTTTTTTGACATTTTCAATGCGACAGTATATTTTGGTATAACTGTTGCAAAAGCGGTAGACAGTAGTGGTGAACCATTAGTGAGCCGAATCTGACAGTAAAGCCTGAGAAAACATACTCAGACTTACAACTTTTAAATTTTTGTTAAATTAAAATTGTTTATTAAAAATTCAAAAATTTCCTCACCAATTCGCAATTACATTTGCAGTGAGATTCGAGAAATAGTCTAAAATAATATAATACATAACATGTAAAATAATACATGTACATACATGTAAACTTTAACCCTCTCTTGATGCTTCATTTGTTCCTTATATACGTGTGTACTTATCATTGACTTTCTAAACTGTTCGCTTTCAGAATCAGTGTAACTTCATACTATTCACTTCTATTTGCATCCTGTTTTAGTGTCAGTGTGTTGCCATACTTCTCTGCCGCTCGCGTTATATTGAATTTCGTTTGCTTCCTCTTGCACAGGAAAATAGTTACCAAACGGAAAAAATTACGCTAAACAATTTAGATTGAAAATCGAAATAAAACTATTAATGTCAGACAATAATTCTTATGGATGTGGAATATACATATATATACATATTCTTAAAAGTTAATTTTTAACGAAATAAAGAGAGTTCTTTTGGTAATTACGTGGGGTAGATAGACGAAAGAAACCATTTGGCTTTTCGCATCTGATAAACTTTCGAAGCGCTTTTGGATCGGTATGCCAGAAATATTAACGGACATTAATTTTAATTTTGTTGTGCCCAATATCTTCTGCCACGTCTTTATCGGCAGATAACCTTTTCTTTTCTTCCTTTTCGAAGTTTTAATTAGCGTACGATCTAAACACTAACAAAAACAAGTAAGTGAAGGGCTAAGTTCGGGTGTCACTCGAACATTTTATACTCTCGCATGGTAAAGTGATAATCGAGATTTCATTATACGTCATTTACATATTTTTCATAATACCGTATTTTTGAAAAGTTTTATTCCGCTATCATCATTGGTTCCTAATGTACTCAGTATATTATACAGAGAAGGCATCAGATGGAATTCAAAATAGCGTTATATTGGAAGAAGGCGTGGTTGTGAACCGATTTCACCCATATTTCTGTACATGTCATCAGGGTGTTAAAGAAAATGATTGAGTATACTGAATTTCATTGAAATCGGTAGAGTAGTTCCTGAGATATGGTGTCTTTGGTCCATAAGTGTGCGGCGCCACGCCCATTTTTCAACTTTATAAAAAGCCTGGGTGCAGCTTCCTTCTGCAAAAAATTTCTTCCGTAAAATTCTAGTGTTTCTGACGTTTTTTGTTAGTCGGTTAACGCACTTTAGTGATTTCAACATAACCTTTGTATGGGAGGTGGGCGTGGTTATTATCCGATTTCTTCCATTTTTGAACTGTATATGGAAAATGCCTGAAGAAAACGACTCTGTAGAGTTTGGTTGCCATAGCTATAGTAGTTTCTGAGATATGTACAAAAACTTAGTAGTAAGGTCTAAAAAAGTCTGAGAGACGCATCGTTATTTTCGGTGAAAATTAGGTTATGTTAGGTTAGGCACTGAGTTCTTCGTGTTCGATATCAGGGACCTTGAAAAGTTATAGTCCGATCACGACAATTTTTCCACAAGGGTTACCTCAGCTCAAATACCATATTTGTGTAAAGTTTTATTCCGCTATCATCATTGGTTCCTAATGTATATATTATACAGAGAAGGCATCAGATGGAATTCAAAATAGCGTTATATTGGAAGAAGGCGTGGTTGTGAACCGATTTCACCCATATTTCGTACATGTCATCAAGGTGTTAAGAAAATATGATATAACGAATTTCATTGAAATCGGTGGAGTAGTTCCTGAGATATGGTTTTTGGTTAAAAAAAGCCTGGGTGCAGCTTCCTTCTGCCATTTCTTCCGTAAAACTAATTTAGTGTTTCTGACGTTTTTTGTTAGTCGATTAACGCACTTTTAGTGATTTTCAACATAACCTTTGTATGGGAGGTGGGCGTGGTTATTATCCGATTTCTTCCATTTTTGAACTGTATATGGGAATGCCTGAAGAAAACGACTTGTAGAGTTTGGTTGAGCATAGCTATAGTAGTTTCCGAGATATGTACAAAACTTAGTAGGGGGCGGGGCCACGCCCACTTTTCCAAAAAAATTGCGTCCAAATATGCCCCTACCTAATGCGATTCTTTGTGCCAAATTTCACTTTAATATCTTTATTTATGGCTTAGTTATGAAACTTTATAAGTTTTCGGTTTCCGCCATTTTGTGGGCGTGGCAGTTGGCCGATTTTGCCCATCTTCGAACTTAACCTTCTTAAAGAGCCAAGGAATGCGTGTACCAAGTTTCATCATGATATCTCAATTTTTACTCAAGTTACAGCTTGCACGGACGGACGGACAGACGGACAGACAGACATCCGGATTTCGACTCTACTCGTCACCCTGATCACTTTGGTATACATAACCCTATATCTGACTCTTTTAGTTTTAGGACTTACAAACAACCGTTATGTGAACAAAACTATAATACTCTCGTTAGCAACATTGTTGCGAGAGTATAAAAAGGCAACACAAAAATAAATGTACCGCCGAAATAAATATAATTTCTTCACTCACAACAAACGACAGTTTGTTAACTGGGGGCTCAACCGGTCTTAAAGCCAATTTTATCCTGCGGTAACGGATAAAATAAAATTTAAAAGCAAATTCCACGGGAAGTAGGACTCCCATACACAAGGTTCTGAAAAAGCGGACAGACGGCAGATCCTGAAACACTGGATAGCGGCAACCACAAAAAATAACATAAAAACAACGTCCTGAAAAAGCGGATCTCAAAAGTTCCTGAAAAATTGGAAGCAGCACGGACAAGTCTTAGACGAAAGATCATCAAGCTGGAATCTCATAAAAAGAGACAGAAGCTTTTTAATTTGAATCGTCCTTTATTCAACGCCAATCCAAAGATGTCTGCGCAGGAAATAGCAAGCCTCAAGGCTCAAATTGCGACCTTAACTGCATCTCTAACAGAAAACCGAGAAAGGGTGGCTACCCTAGAACATGGTCTGCAATCGAACATAAGGACTATCGAACAGCTCGATGATTGCAAGCCAAATATCGCCTATGAATCGCAGATCAACCGAGATGTTACGAGACTTCACGGGCAACAGAAATCTGTACAGATCCTGAAGGAAACGAGCGTGGACGCACATGGAGAACATAAAAGAATATGCCACAACCCCAACATATTACACTGCACTCTCGATACTGCATTCAAAAATTCAAGGAGAGGCAGCCGACATATTAATTAACCAAAGTTAAATTTTTACTCGATAATAAATCGACTGGACTACACTTATGCAGACCAGAGGCCTTTATACGTGTTACTGGATGTGATGAAAAAAATAATGCAAGGAAAATTTACGCAGGCAGAATTTCATTGTGAAGTCAGCAAGGCATTGAATCTTGCCCTAACTAAAATCGAGATGGACAGCTCCGATGAATCTCCAAAAATGCAACAATACGCCACTCAAGAAGCAATCAGAACATTCATACTTGGCTTGAATAGCAAGTATACCAGCGGAACCTTCTACAGCCACAATCCAAAGGACTTAGAAACCACCTACGCTATCGCTTGCACTATAAGCCAGGACAACGTGAATTGCCAATTTGATGCTATGCAGTACAACAACCAGAGACAGTACAACAACCAGAAACAGTACAACAACCAGAGACAATACAACAACATGCAGCATCAACCAAACAGAAGTTACCACAATGACCAGCGAAGATACAAGCCAAACGTGTAAGTGCAATATACCCAAAGTGCACCACCGCAGCAGTCCCAACCAATGGACGTAGATTCCTCACGCCAATACAGAAGACCCACCAACTTCAACGCCGCACCAATACAAAAAAAACTATGACCGCCAAATGCAAGGATTATCTCCAAACAACCCATTTCGAGGAGACCCACAGAAGAGGCACTAAAATCCTTCATCACGCAACTACGTCGCACCACAGAAGATGCAACGTGTAAACCAAACATATGAAGAAGAATTAGACTCTCTTGCCCCACAACAAAGCGACGATGATTACGAGACAGGCTCTGTTTTTTTAGGCGAGTGAATGAATTGCCGTGTCTGCAACGCCACTGCAGGGATACAGGCAAAGAAGTAAATATTCTTATCGACACCGGAGCAACAAACAATTATATAAGCACTAAATGTAATCTTGGTGAGTCTATTCCAACTAAACCTATTAAAGTGAAAACTCTTCATGGTTTCTCAATAACAAAATCAAAAAAAATAGTATCAGTGTTAGATAATTTGCTTACATTTTTTGAAACTGATGCATTAGAAGAATTTGATATGCTTCTAGGTGAACAGGGACTTAGAACACTAAAAGCAGAGATTAATCTTTTCGAGTACAAGCTCAGTTATAAATATAGGGCCAAGAAAGAAAGTGATACTTTGCAAAAATTAAATTATACAGTAAGCAATGAAGAATATAGATCTGAAATTGAAAAAATAATGCAACAAAATGAAGGTACTAACTCAATATTACCATTTACTACTACAGTACAAGCCACAATTAGGACGAAATCTGACGATCCTATTTGGACAAAACAATATCCGTACCCTATATCTGATAATGATTTTATTAACAAAGAAATAAATAAACTTTTAGAAAATGAAATAATCCAACCTAGTAAAAGTCCATACAATTCACCCATTTGGACAGTTGCTAAAAAAGGTACTGATGAAAAAGGGAAACCTAAACGCAGAATGGTTGTAGACTTTCAAAAGCTAAATGCTCAAACTATTACAGATAGATATCCCATACCTGATGTAGGCATGACAATACAGAATCTTGGTAAAGCAAAATTATTTACAACTTTAGATTTAGAATCTGGATTTCATCAAATTCTTATTAAAGAATCTGACAGAGAAAAAACAGCTTTCAGCATAAATGGAGCCTTTCGGACTGAAAAATGCTTCGTCAATTTTTCAAAGGTGTGTAGATGACATCTTAAGACCATATATTGGAAAATTCGCCTGTGTCTATACAGACGACGTTCTCATTTACTCTTCTTCTCCTGAAGAGCATATCGAGCACATACGTATAATTGTAAATACACTTCCCCAAGCTAACATGAAGATTTCCAATGAGAAATCACACTTCTTTAAAGATTCCGTAGTGTATTTGGGACACATAATTAAATTTAATAAAATTACTGTTGATCCAGTAAAAATACAAACCATAAAAGATTTTCCCACGCCTACTTCACTAAAAGAACTCAGATCCTTTTTAGGTCTTGCAAGTTATTATAGAAAATTCATAAAAATTTTGCAGCCATTGTCAAACCACTTATGTATTACGTTTCTCAGAGGAGAAAACGGTGGCATATCAAAGACTCAAAGCGCAAAAATTAAAATTGCATTAGATGAACCTGCAATAAAAGATCAGGTTGAAGCTGCCATTCTAACGTGTCTGTTTTATATCACATTTCAAATTTGTCCAACATCCTTGCGCCTTACGAAGAGATAATGAAATCTTCATATAATTTAGAAAACCAGACTGAAATACAAAATATTAGTAAATAAAATTGAAACTTAAAAAATCAGCTCATTTCAAATATTTACAGGCCTAAAAGATCAATTAACTTTTTGGTTCTGCGCTAAAATTTATAACTGGTACACCAGATCATAACGATCTTATAGAAATCAAAACATCAATTAATATGCTAATAGAAAATAATAATAAACAAAAAATCATTAATTCGCAGTTTGAGAGAATACTTGAAACACTCGATCCTAAAGCAATAAATGAGAATTTAATTATAGCAGAAATTTATAATGAATTGCAAATAATTACAAACACTATTAATTTTGCAAAAAATAACAATTTTTACTTTGGCACACTTAATTTAAATGATGTGCATGAATTAATAAAGGAGGAGTTGGATCTTCCCCTTATTAATATATTGGAATATTCTGACATCCATATTTGTTACATAGAACAAGCTATAATTACAATTTACAAATATCCAATACTCGAAACTAAATTCAGGCTATATAATGCATACCCTTTAGCACATAAGCATGGTAAAATAGTTTTGGATCCTAAGATAGCAAAATGTAATAATTATCAAAGAATTTCAAAATGTAAGAATTATTTCAGTAGTTTTATTTGTAAATCAGAACCCTCTGATAATTCTACTACAAAAATTTTAAACGATAAATCAGCACAATGCGAAACAATTCATGAAAATAACGTTCCAATTCAAATTTTAAAAAACGGTCACATCTTGACAGATTATGAGCATTCTTGGAATAATATGCTATATGGCCCTAAATTAATTCATTTTTCAGAATCCACAAACATAGATGGTATTACCTATTACAACCATCAACAACAACTCAGAGAAATCATATACAACCAGCACAGCGAAAAACTTGAAGTACTCCGCATTCTTTCCTCGAAATCAAATTACAAGTTCAGTAATATACAGGTAATTTTAACGTTTTTAATTCCTGTCGAAGAAAATCCAGTGCAGTTCACACTTATTATCATTATAGCATTTCTTACCTTCACAGCTACTATTTATGGTTTAGTACACCTCTGCAAATATTGCTGAAGCAGAGAACATAAAACATAGAGAAGGTGCAAATTGAATTCTGTATGATGTTCGATTGGACGGTTAACAGAGCTTATAAAATCTCTGCGATACGGAATTTCACCATTCTCGCTGCTATTTAGTAGAATTGAGCATGTGCAATGGCAGAAATATATGTAAAGCGACTGAGTTCATACGAGAATGAATAAAGAGAATTGCTTTGTAGAAAAATATATACAAAATCACACAGAGAATGTAAAAAAGCATTCTCTGAGTGGCATATGCATGCTTATTTTGTATTATATGAACCATTGTCACATATGTATGCGTGATTATTTTCCGAAAAATGGTAAAAATTTTATGTTATAAAATTAAATAAAAAATAAATTTCATAAATTATTATTTCAAAATGATATTAATTTCGACTATTATGAAATGAACTTAAATGTGCTCATATAAACACTTCCATTCATTCCTTCCATTTCTTAAAAAAAATTAATGACCTTTCATGAAATATGCATATTCGCATTATTTCTGTTATCATTTCCATATTTGTACCAATAGGAATTTCTATGGCATATACATATATTATTTCTTTGCACATTTGTTGTATGTTTACGAATGCAAAAGCGAGCCCCATACATATGTACATACATTTATAATAACAAGTGTCACTTGCTTCTTTCGCATCTCCGTTGTCACGGTCAACCAATGGCCGAAACTTGCGTTTTGTTAAAGAGTCAAGTGCTGGACACATTGATTTGGCGACAGACTGCAAGCGACATCTGTCAAATACACACGTTCTTATGGACACAGATTATGTAGTTGTGCAGCTGGCTCAATAACTGTGTCCCTAAGAACGTGTGTATTCTAATATATTCTTTTGCAGTCGGTCGCGCTCATTGTGTTCAGTACTTCTATGTGTCGAAACACTGACGCGACGGTAAAGCGTCACAACATTGTGTTGTTGGTAGAAAATCCGAGCTGTGCCGAAAGAAACTAACAAACGATCGCCGATTGTTACCGCTTCCCTTGCTGCTCTAACAGTGTCGCCAACAAACCAGCGTAAATATATATGAAGATGTATGCGCGTGCATACATATCGACGCAGATTTTTGCGAGTCACGGAAAAATATTTTAGACAAATATTGTAAATCGACAACGGCTATGTTGCCACTTTTGTCACTTCTTTCAGTGAAGAATCATGAGAAAGTTGTTCAATTTATGATTTTTAGCTTTTGACATCGTCGCGAAAAGACGCTTGTTGGCGAAGGCATGCTCGGGGAGATGTTACGGCGTCTGTTTTTATGAATGAAGCGAGGTCGCTTGTGAAATTTGCGCCTGCGTTTATGAATGAAATCGTTTTTGTTGTAAAATTTACTACATTTGAGCTTCGCCAATTCGGCTTCCATATTGGCTTGCCATGCTTATGCTATTTAGGCAATTGTTGTTTTTGTAGAACAATGCTTCAATTTTTGTTGGTGACATATTCATATGTGTACGCATATGTATGTCTGTATGCTTGTGAATTATTTGTTCGGAAGTGTATACAAATATATGTATGTACATATACATAAGTATATATGAATGTATGAACATGCAGCTCAATGCGCGCACATGTAATATGTGTATTGATAAGTGATAAAATCATGATTTGAATTTCTGAATGCGCACATGCGTATACATGCAATCATATGGGCAGATAATAAGATTAATATGATAGACAATATATTTATATATATGTACATATATGCATTGTTGTGATAAATTCAATTTCTATTACTAAGAAACATAATACAAAAATATTTATTAGTATAGTATATTATGTAAAAATCAAATTAAATTATTAAATATACAAGTCTAAATTGACTGTAAATAGTACTATGCATGCATTCATACAAAATTATACTCATATCATAATTACTACAAGCCACTATGTAAATGCCGACGGCAAAACGCAAAAGCATACATATTTGCATACATTGCGAAAGCAAAAATTGAACCATGAAAATATCACAATGCTGTTGTTGGGAGTATCATAAGGAGCATGCATACATATTTATGTCTTTTCATATTCTTGAGTATGTGAGAGAGCTGTATTTGTATACATTCTTCGCTGTTAAAAATGGAATATCAAAGAACTTATTTTTCTTCAATATTCCCTGATTGCGCATACATGCTATGGCATCATAAGCCGTACGTACATATATTATTTCTCTTCATATTCTTTATTGAATATGTGGAGAACTGTTAAAAATATTAACATTTCACAGCGTGAATTCTGTATTTGTGTGGTGAGATTCCGTGTCGCAAATTTATCAAATGTTCGCTGTCGAACCCTGCACCTTCTCTATGTTTTAAGTTCTCTGGCTAGCGTCACGCTTATGTTCAAAAAAATAAGAAGAAAGTGCGCAATTGTAAAAACTGCATTTCAATATTTTTTATAAAGATTCGGATTTTAGTAATTTATTAATTTTGTATCTCTTTTGTATAAGGTTTGAAATGTGGATTTATATGGTTGTAGTTTTAAAATTAACTAAACCTTATACAAAATTTATGAACATTAAAGAACTGTAGGAAAATGGTTTAAATATCAAGGTGCTATTATTATGGTCACAAACCAGCGTACATATGTATGTAAGTATATCTAATTATTGATACTTTTCTGAACTACAAGTTTTTTAATAAATGATTTTTTATTTTGTAAATACTCCTTAAATTCTAAGCAGGTAAGATCATAGTTGCATTTTGTTATTAATATTGCTTTGATAGTTTCCACTTTTATCTCTGGGATTTTCATCAGTCCACACGTTTTTAAGATAGAAAATATTCTTTCGGTTGGGGCATTTGAGCCTGGCAAACACAATTCTTCAACTTTTTCAACAACTTTTAAAATATTTTTAAAAGGTATAGAATTATTTTTAAAATGCATAAATATTTCAACCCATTTATCTTCATTTTCACTGCTTTCCCATTCGTTTAATTTATCGGAAGTTAAATAATTTTTAACGAAAGAAAACTCGTCAAATAATTCACCATCATTTATATCAGTTAAAAATTTCTGATTTCCATGACGTATATTAAATTTCTTTCCACAGAACTCCAAGATGGTAATTTACGCAGAAGTACCCATTCCATCACTTCTACGTCTTTAAAGGCTTGATTCTACTGATTTAAATAATCAATGCAATTATTATAAAATTTAGTCGAGTTACTATTAAATTCATCTGCATATTTCATTCCGTTTGGCTACAACGCGAAAATTAAATTCCTTACAACTAGAGGTATAAAAATTTCATCACGGCGTTCGGTTATTTTAAATTTGAGTTATTTAATAAGTAAGGCCACTTCTATCATAGAAATTTTCTGGGACTCAATTTGAAGAATATAAGTGTTGAAATCATGCTTGAAAATGTGCAAACCTACTTCGGATGCAGGATCTCCAAAAATTGTATAAAATAGTCGGGCATTTGGGTTGTTGTAAAAATATTCTTTCTATGGTTTATAAAGCTTTAAAATTATTTCTATTGACGGCTTAAGAGTAAGCTTCATCTGGTTTACTAAATCACCATTAGCAATGGAAAAAACCAGCACTGCATTTCAAACATTTCATTTCATTATCATGTGCAGCCTTTTATAAAGGCGTACTTCTCTTCAAATTATTGTTGAAAGTGCATTTTCTATGTGGAGCCATAGCGCTACAACAAAAAGTATTTAATTGAAGTGTTCAAAGAGCAATTTTCTGAAGACTTACCAATTTTGTTTGCTATTTCTTGTTCAATGGTCAATCAGAGGAACATAAAACAGAGAGAAGGTGCAAATCGAAATCTGTATGATGTTCGATTGGACGGCTGTTAACAGAGCAGAGAACATAAAACATAGAGAAGGTGCAAATTGAATTCTGTATGATGTTCGATTGGACGGTTAACAGAGCTTATAAAATTGCGACACGGAATTTCACCATTCTCGCTGCTATTTAGCAGAATTGAGCATGTGCAATGGCAGAAATTATATGTAAAGCGACTGAATTCATGCGAGAATGAATAAAGAGAATTGCTTTGTATGTAAAATAAGCATTCTCTGAGTGACATATGCATGCTTATTTTGTATTATATGAACCATTGTCACATATGCGTGATTATTTTCCGAAAAATGGTAAAAATTTTGTTCCGATAAAATTAAATAAAAATATGTTATAAAATTATTAATTCAAAAATAATTTTCTTTAAATTATTATTTCAAAAATGATATTAATTTCGACTATTATGAAATGAACTTAAATGTGCTCATATAAATACTTCCATTCATTCCTTCCATTTCTTAAAAAAAATTAATGACCTTCATGAAATATGCATATTCGCATTATTTCGTTATCATTTCCATATTTGTACCAATAGAATTTCTATGACACATGCATATGTGCATACATATGTACATACATATATTATTTCTTTGGCACATTTGTCAGTATGTTTACGAAAGCAAATGCGAGCCATATACATACATATGTACATACATACATTTATAGTAACAAGTGTCGCACGTTTCTTTCGCATCTCCATTGTCACGGTCAACCAATGGCCGAAACTTGCGTTTTGTCAAAGAGTCAAGTGCTGAACAAATTGAGCACGACAGACTGCAAGCGACATCTGTCGAATACACACGTTCTTAAGGACACAGTTATGTAGTTGTGCAGCTGGCTCAATAACTGTGTCCCTAAGAACGTGTGTATTCTAATATATTCGTTTGCAGTCGGTCGCGCTCATTGTGTTCAGTACTTCTATGTGTCGAAACACTGACGCGACGGTAAAGCGCCACAACATTGTGTTGTTGGTAGAAAATCCGAGCTGTGCCGAAAGAAACTAACAAACGATCGCCGGTTGTTACCGCTTCTTGTTGCTCGAACAGCGTCGCCTACAAACCAGCGTAAATATGTATGAAGATGTATGCATGCGTGCATACATATCGACGCAGATTTTTGCGAGTCACGGAAAAATATTTTAGACAAATATTGTAAATCGACAACGGCTATGTGTATGCCACTTTTGTCACTTCTTTCTGTGAAGAATCATCAGAAAGTTGTTCAATTTATGATTTTTAACTTTTGCCATCGTCGCGAAAAGACGCTTGTTGGCGAAGGCATGCTCGGGGAGATGTTACGGGGTCTGTTTTTATGAATAAAGCGAGGTCGCTTGTGGAATTTGCGCCTGCGTTTATGAATGAAATTGTTTTTGTTGTAAAATTTACTACATTTGAGCTTCGCCAATTCGGCTGCCATATTGGCTTGCCATGCTTATGCTATTTAGGCAATTGTTGTTTTTGTAGAACAATGCTTCAATTTTTGTTGGTGACATATTCGTATGTGTACGCATATGTATGTTTGTATGCTTGTGAATTATTTGTTTGGAAGTGTATACAAATACATACTTATATGTATGTACATATACATAAGTATATATGAATGTATGAACATGCAGCTCAATGCGCGCACATGTAATATGTGTATTGATAAGTGATAAAATCATGATTTGAATTTCTGAATGCGTACATGCGTATACATGCAATCATATGGGCTGATAATAAGATTAATACGATAGACGATATATTTATGTATGTATATATGCATTGTTGTGATAAATTCAATTTCTATTACTAAGAAACATAATACAAAAATATTTATTAGTATATTATATTATGTAAAAATCAAATTAAATTATTAAATATGTGTACAAGTCTAAATTGACTGTAAATAGTACTATGCATGCATTCATACAAAATTATACTCATATCATAATTATTACATGCCAATATGTAAATGCCGACGGCAAAACGCAAAAGCATACATATTTGCATACATTGCGAAAGCAAAAATTGAACCATGAAAATATCACAATGCTGTTGTTGGGAGTATCATAATGAGTATGTATACATATTTATGCCTCTTCATATTCTTGAGTATGTGAGAGAGCTGTATTTGTACACATTTTTCGCTGTTAAAAATGGAATATCAAAGAACTTATTTAACTTACATAAATCGTCTATGCTCGTTAGCTACTTTTACGAAGCGAGCTTATGAGTTTATTACGACAATGGGATTGGTATTTTATATATTTTCCACTTTCCTTGCTCTTAATACATTTTTAATGTCAGTGTATTAATCTCGTAAAAAACTACCATTTATATCGAGAATTTAAAATGAACTAAATTGCGTTTAGTAGGTGTTTGACTGCAGACCAGCACTGAACGGGCTCTGGACCACTGTTCAAAATTTCAAGAGAATTGGTATCTTACGTTGCCAAACACATGATTACGTTTTATGGTCAAAGTTACTACTGCCTTCTCCTGTTTCAATATTTTTAAAACCTCAAGCTTAAGTTAGCTCTCATCTTCTTCGCATTCAACCTTCTGCATTAGTGGCTTTCTTCGAACATTGCGATTGATATAATCGTTAAAGTTGCATAAAGAACATATTCTGCAAAGCATTCCACGAAGCATCAATGACATATGTAGGTACTTTATTCCATATGAATATCACAAAGCTTCTGAAAAGCATTGAGCTACTAGCTGCACAGTAAATTCTCCGAAATTTAATTCTCTCAGCAACTGCGTAACAGACACAACAGGTGATAAATGACATCCTTCCGCGCGCATTACCCTTTTTATCTTTGCAGTTTTTATATGCGCGAATATGCACAATTTAATTAATTTTATGCCATTCAAATTCCACTCCCCATTCAATTCAATTTTCCAGATTTGCAACAAGTGTTTACACGGCGATAGAGTCACGGCACATTGAATGGGCGGTGCTGAACACGCGACACTTAGTGGCCTTCATTGTAGTCTTATGCGTCGGCAGAATCAATCCCAATGCAATCCAACATTTATAAAACTTTTAAATTCACACACACACACACATATAGGCATTTTCGTATTTTGCGTTTTCGCTTGTTTTAACTCTGCCATATCACGCTACATAACGTGGCAAGTCAACGTTGACGCCATGTCGCTGCAGGTGCACTCCTGTTAGCTGGGCGTTTCGTGTTTGCTCAACTAAAGTCGTAGATTACAGCCGGAATTGGCGCTGATTAAGTGCCGACCGCTGATGTCGTTGTTGACACTTTTCTTTGTTTGTTTTTGCTTTGAACGTTTGTTTTTTTCCCATTTTCTGTGCTTGTGTTTGTTCGTTTAGTTTGTCAGACTACTTAGCTGGCTGACTCCAGAGAACATAAAACATAGAGAAGGTGCAGGTTCGACCAGAGAACATAAAACATAGAGAAGGTGCAGGTTCGACAGCGAACATTTGATAAATTTGCGACACGGAATCTCACCACACAAATACAGAATTCACGCTGTGAAATGTTAACATTTTTAACAGTTCTCCACATATTCAACAAAGAATATGAAGAGAAATAAATACGTACGGCTTATGATGCCTTTGCATGTATGCGCAATCAGGGAATATTGAAGAAAAATAAGTTCTTTGATATTCCACTTTTAACAGCGAAAAATGTGTACAAATACAGCTCTCTCACATTTTCAAGAATATGAAGAGACATAAATATGTATGCATGCTCCTTATGATACTCCCAACAACAGCATTGTGATATTTTCATGGTTCAATTTTTGCTTTCGCAATGTATGCAAATATGTATGCTTTGGCGTTTTGCCGTCGGCATTTACATATTGGCATGTAATAATTATGATATGAGTATAATTTTGTATGAATGCATGCATAGTACTATTTACAGTCAATTTAGACTTGTACATATATTTAATAATTTAATTTGATTTTTACATAATATACCATACCAATAAATATTTTTGTATTATGTTTCTTAGTAATAGAAATTGAATTTATCACAACAATGCATATATGTATATACAAATATATTGTCTATCGTATTAATCTTATTATCTGCCCATATGATTGCATGTATACGCATGTGCGCATTCAGAAATTCAAATCATGATTTTATCACTTATCAATACACATATTACATGTGCGCGCATTGAGCTGCATGTTCATACATTCATATATACTTATTTATATGTACATACATATATGTATTTGTATACACTTCCAAACAAATAATTCACAAGCATACAAACATACATACATATGCGTACACATGTGAATATGTCACCAACAAAAAATTGAAATATTGTTCTACAAAAACAACAATTGCCTAAATAGCTTAAGCATGGCAAGCCAATATGGCAGCCGAATTGGCGAAGCTGAAATGTAGTAAATTTTACAACAAAAACGATTTCATTCATAAACGCAGGCGCGAATTCCACAAGCGACCTCGCTTCATTCATAAAAACAGACGCCGTAACATCTCCCCGAGCATTCCTTCGCCTACAAGCGTCTTTTCGCGACGATGGCAAAAGCTAAAAATCATAAATTGAACAACTTTCTGATGATTCTTCACAGAAAGAAGTGACAAAAGTGGCAACATAGCCGTTGTCGATTTACAATATTTGTCTAAAATATTTTTCCGTGACTCGCAAAAATCTGCGTCGATATGTATGCACGCGCATACAACTTCATACATATTTACGCTGGTTTGTAGGGCGACGCTGTTCGAGCAGCAAGGGAAGCGGTAACAATCGGCGATCGTTTGTTAGCGTTTCTTTCGGCACAGCTCGAATTTTCTACCAACAACACAATGTTGTGGCGCTTTTTACCGTCGCGTCAGTGCTTCGACACATAGAAGTACTGAACACAATGAGCGCGACCGACTGCAAACGAATATGTGAATCACACACGTTCTTAGGGACACAGTTATTGAGCCAGCTGCACAACTACATAACTGTGTCCATAAGAACGTGTGTGTATTCACAGATGTCGCTTGCAGTCTGTCGTGCTCAATTTGTTCAGCACTTGACTCTTTGACAAAACGCAAGTTTCGGCCATTGGTTGACCGTGACAATGGAGATGCGAAAGAAGCGTGCGACACTTGTTACTATGAATGTATGTACATATGTATGTATATGGCTCGCATTTGCTTTCGTAAACATACGGACAAATGTGCCAAAGAAATAATATATGTATGTACATATGCACATATGCATGTGTCATAGAAATTCTATTGGTACAAATATGGAAATGATAACGAAATAATGCGAATATGCATATTTCATGAAGGTCATTAATTTTTTTTTAAGAAATGGAAGGAATGAATGGAAATGTTTATATGAGCACATTTAAGTTCAATTAGCACATCTTCATTTTACAATAGTCGAAATTGATATATTATAATAGTCGAAATTAATATCATTTTTGAAATAATAATTTATTTAAACTTATTTTGTATTTAATTTATCACATAAAATGTTTACAATTTTTCGGAAAACAATGCTTCATATAATACAAAATAAGCATGCATATGTCACTCAGAGAATGCTTTTTTACATTCTCTGTGTGATTTTGTATATTTTGTATATATTTTTCTACAAAGCAATTCTCTTTATTCATTCTCGTATGAATTCAGTCGCTTTACAATACATATTTCTGCCATTGCACATGCTCAATTCTGCTAAATAGCAGCGAGAATGGTGAAATTCCGTGTCGCAATCTTATAAGCTCTGTTAACCGTCCAATCGAACAACATACAGAATTCAATTTGCACCTTCTCTATGTTTTATGTTCTCTGGCACCAGAACATAAAACATATAAACATTGTCGTTTTGCTGTCCGCCGAAAGAAACTAACAAACGATCGCCGGTTGTTACCGCTTCCCGCTGCTCGAACAGCGTCGCCATGTAAACCAGCGTAAATATGTATGAAGTTGTATGAGCGTGCATACATATCGACGCAGATTTTTGTGAGTCACGGAAAAATATTTTAGACAAACATTGTAAATCGACAACGGCTATGTTGCCACTTTTGTCACTTCTTTCTGTGAAGAAGCATCAGAAAGTTGTTCAATTTATGATTTTTAGCTTTTGCCATCGTCGCGAAAAGACGCTTGTAGGCAAAGGCATGCTCGGGGAGATGTGACGGCGTATGTTTTCATGAATGAAGCGAGGTCGCTTGTAGAATTTGCGCCTGCGTTTATGAATGAAATCGTTTTTGTTGTAAAATTTACTACACTTGTTCTTCGCCAATTTGGCTGCCATATTGACTTGTCAAGATCAATTTTTTGTTGGTGACATATCCATATGTGTACGCATATGTATGTTTGTATGCTTGTGCATTGTTTGTTTAAGTATGGAAATATGCTTTTGTAGAGCATTTGCTTTCGCAAACATACAGACAAATGTGCAAACGACATGTATGATTGTTTCGCATTTTGCTTCTACGCCAGTCAAATTTCTACAAAAATCGGCTGAAATGTGTGAGAAAATAAAATGGACAACTAGGGCAAATAATTTTTAAAATTTTTATTGAAAATTAAAAAAAAAATTAAAATACATGTACATAAAACTTATTTTAATTTATTAAAGACTGAAATGAAAAATAAAAAGAAAATTCATTTTATTAAAAATAAACATATAAAAGAATATAATTTTAATTAAACACGATTTTCAGAATTTGTCTACCCACAACCACAAATTCTCACACAACCTAATCAATAAAGATTAGGTCTTTTTCACCAGCTTTTTTCAAAGCTTGGCTCACGTGTTCATACTACTTACTAAATTAATAAATACTGAAACTAACTAACAATAACTAATACTAAAAACTACTACTACTACAAACTATTTACATCTTAATTCTACCCTGAAAAAAATAAAAAGAACATTATTAGTTTTTGAAGAATCTGAAATGAGAAGAGAGAATGCATTTAGTTATTTTAATAATGTAAAGAATTTATATTGTATTTGTATTTCATATACATATGTATTTCTTTACCTTTTATAACACGGAAGTTGCTAGAAAAATTAAATATGGCCTACAATCCACTTATGTTACCAGTTTCTTTAGTTTCTCTCTTTTATTGTAATATCTCGCCTTAACTTCATTTTTGTAAGACTCTTCCTGTTGCTGTGCCAGCCATTTCGCGTTTTTAAACAGTAAAACTGTTATTAAAAATCTAAAATTGGTGCCTATGTTCGAGGCAATCTCTCCAGCCTCGCTGTACCACTCTGGGTATTTTTGTTCGGTAATTGCAGTAATATGGGCTAACATCATCGATTTTATACCCACTCTGCAAGAATTTTCCTTAAACAAATCTTTATAGAGGCTCTGTTTGAAGGCGGCTTATCCTTGCCAAAACTCTATCCATTGGGATTAACCAGCCCCAGGGTCATCCGTGCTTTATAACTTTTTGACCTTATAAGGGCTTCCGATGAGGCTTGTAGAGAAGTTATCACTCTTCCTCATTAAACATGCACATTTTTCGCATTTTAGTCTACATAAAACCTTCTGGTATATGGCATATCCCGTGTAGTAGCGAAGAACCTGTTTCTCGGCTGCTTTTGCAGTCTAATCAAAGTGCTCATGTGGAATACATATTTTTTCCACGGCAAGTTGCTCAGACGGATTTAAATTTTCTTTCACGTCGTCTTCTTGGATAATATTCCAGTCAAGGTTTATATCGTCGTCTTCTTCGCAATTGCTGCCAGTTTGCGAGAAAATCCGTGGCAATATGTGCATGGACAATAGACTTGCAACAATATATTGCATCTCGTGTGCAGATGGATGATTATTAGATCCTAAAGTTGCGCGTTTTTTGTAAAAAAAAAGTTATCCAATGCATCCTGGTTCATCCTCCTTAAGAGTATAAATGATATATTCGAATATTTATCGAATATATCGCCGCTCAACGCAATCATTGCATTTATCGTATGTATGTTTATCGATTGTAAAGCGTTTTACAATCCAATTCGTCGAACAGATCATTCATCCTTTTCACCAGCAGTTGGGTTGCTTTGGCGCATTTTTTTAAATGCTCATCGGAGCCCAACAAATTTTCTTTTATTGTCATGTCTATTGCCGGCGATCGAAGTACTAAATATTTGTGTAGCTCTCGACACTGACATTTTTTCCAAGTTTGCGGGGTACACATGCGAACAGGCATTTAAAATTAACATTTGCCTGGTCAATGGCATATATTTTTCGCACAACTTTAAAAGTTGTCAGCCCATCTGCGTTTCAACGTCATATTTAGTAACATATTGCTGTGCATTTAATCAAATGGCAAATGTAAAATTATGCTAATGTACGACACAAAGAACAACCTAAAGTTTGATGCTCAATTAGATAACATTCACGAGTCGAACATTAAAGACCATAATTGGCAGACTCTTCTGCGAAAATTATTTCACTGATAATTACTAACACCTCTGGGACTGAACTTTTCAATCTTGAACTTGAGATCTTTATCTATATTACAATATCATTTATATTATAACTTAAGCATTGTAAGCATTAGTAGTTTAAGTATAACTATGGCAAATAAAACAAAAAAAAAAACTATATATATATATATATATATATATCTTAAATTACATTCATTTCACTTTACTTATATTATAAGCATTACACTTATTACAACTACTGTTATTACATTAATACAACAAAAAAAAAAAAAAAATAAAAAAAATATGTATAATAAAAAAAAATAAGAAATTTGGCATATATATATACATACATACCAATATTTTGTAATATTAAGTGGATTTACCATGCACCCAGAACAATTTAAACGTTAAGCTACGAGATCAGGGGAATCTCCGAATCCTAAGAAGGGAGGAGTTACATTCCGTACCCAAATAAATACAGGTGTAAACACACAATAAACATACATATTAACCATATCCCAATTTCCATAAGGTTATATAATCCGTTACCCAAATAAATACATTGTAAGTACACTATAATAATAGGAATAGAACTTTCCTATACATTCCTATACATATTAAACATATCTTAGCACCAGACTAGCACCTTTTGTACCTATTCCCACATATTGTTGGGATGACGCTTAGCTATCTTTTTTGAAAAACGTGTCTGAAGAATTGGATTAATAAAAGATTTATTAAAAAGAAATTCATTTTTATTCCGTTTTTATATCATTGAGTACGATTGGTGCAGAACGTAAAGTCACCGCGACACTTTCGAACTTTCGGCATTTTATTTCGATGAATAATTAAAAACAACACGATTGAAAAATTACGTCATACCTTCGCACAAAATCACAAACTTTATAAAAATTGGCGCAATTATTGACACTTCTATTTTACGTAAAATACATAATATATTTGATTTTGGCGCAATTATCGGCACTTGTCAATTTGGCCAATATATTAGTAGGAGAAAGAAGGATGGCTACTTAAAGCTAATACTTGTATGATATATACAAAGAACATGTAAGAAAAATATTTTTACAGGTTCCTTGTTATGTGATATGTAAATATTTATTTGATTTTGGCGCAATTATTGACACTTGTCTTAATATACCAAAATTGGGCCAACAAACGGAAACAAAGAAATACATAATTAAATGTCAAGGTGAAATGCTGCGGCAAAACGAAAGGCATAATGAACATACATATAAGCAAAATTACTTGATTGAACGCAAAAATGTGGAAGTATGAGAAATAGAAATGCCGACGGCAAAACGAAATACATACATACATACATTCGTAATTGCGTATGAAAGAAATGGTTGAAAGCTAACATGACGCAGAAAATATCATAATGGTGTTAGGTAAATCTTTTATTTATTTAAAATGACTTATTATAAAATAAGATTAAATTAACATAAAATAATTTGAAAAATAATGAATAAAAGTTCTACATACATACATACATACATATTTCCATACATTCATACATACATTTCCTATGGGATATCAAATATACTATTTTTCTTCAATATTCTCTGTTTGGGTGTATCATCAGGCATGCATACATATATTTATGTCTCTTCATATTCTTGGGTATATGAGACAGAGAACATAAAAAAATGTCTTATGTTCTCATTTATGTGTCATTGTTTTGTACACATTTTTCGCTGTTCAAAATGGAATAAAATATAAACGAAAAGCAGAACGAAATTCTTCGTTGGGAGTGTACTCATGGCCATGCATACATATATTATTTCTCTTCATAGTCTCTATTTGAGTATGTGGAGAACTGTTAAAAATGTTAACATTTCACATCGTGAAATTCTGAGGTTGTGAGGTGAATTCCTTTCCAAAATCCTATAAAATGTTCGCTGTCGAACCTGCACCTTCTCTATGTTTTAAGTTCTCTGGGTCAATCGTTGCGCAGCATTCACGAAAGTTGCATTGCAAGAAACATATGTTCATTAGAAATGGTAGTTATTATCGATAACTGCCTACATTTTGATTAGTAAAGGGCTGTCACCGTACATTTTTTAAGTATCGAATAAAATGCGGGACAAAGGCAGGATACTTGGAAAAAAACAGTACATTTTCAGGATTTTTCTGTTTCGAAAAATTACGCAGGACAGTGATTTGGAAAACAGTACGGACCTGCAAAAACAGTACGGATGGTCACCGAAGCAATAGCTCAAGTATTAAATATAAAAACTGTCGTACTGTAATTTTTGTAAGGGCGAACACGATACTAGGAAATGTCCAAAACTCAAAAAATAAAAAAACTTAAGACTATACTAATGGTTTGTACAACCAATAAATTACGATAATTAAGCTGCGATTCACCACCCTCAGGGGGACCCTCCAACTTATAACAATTTAAAAATTCTCTGCGATTCACCACCCAAAGGGACCCTCCAGAGATTTATAAAATTAATTTAACCAAAAATTTTTTAAATCAAGACAAAATGTCAGACTCGGACGCCCTACCGAAGAATTTGGACTATGACAAAATAGATAAAATAGTTAGAAAGGTCTGCAATTCCAATAAAAAAAAACGTTTCAAAAAAATATGTACCAAATTTCTCCCATAACAAAGATAAGAAAGTAAACTGCATGAACGCAGTATTTAATTACATAGGAAAAAATAAGACAGCCACATTAAAGGACTATTACAACAAGGACTCTTTAGAAGCAGAAAGTGTGGCTATGATCCAGATATCAAAAAGCCTATGCCAATAAATCAATAAAACAATAATTAAAGGCTCGACCAGCCATATAACAACAATATATTGAAACCGCGATTCACCACCGCAAGGGAGACCCTCCGGTTTATAACAAAAGCTTAATTCTGCGACTCTGAACTCCAGACCCTCCAGAATAAAAAAGCATCTCTTCCTAGAAGGGATAAAATAAAAATAACTAACCAAAAAAAAATTAGAAACTTAAAATCAGACACAATGGCTAACGGGGACGCTTTGACAGTAGACCTAATAACGCGCCTTATTGCTGACAGCAATATAGCATTACGTGAAGAAGTAGAGCAATTACGCTCACAAATATTAGTCAATACCACTAATGCAACCGATTTTTTAACACAGACGATTGACGGTAATATAGCCTGTCAGGAATCGTTAGACATAGTTAAATCCGTACTAGAATTTACTGGTAGAATGAATTCATATGTTAGTTGGAGAGAGACAGCGCTAAACGCTATGAGCCTATACGTAAGGGGCAGTAGAAAATACTTCGCAGCACTCACCATAGTTAGGAATAAAATAACCCATGATGCAAATGATGCATTAACAAACAGTGGAACAGTTCTAAATTTCGATGCAATTCTATCCCGTCTAGACTTTGCATATGCTGACAAACGTCCTATACACATAATCGAACAGGAATTAAGCATCTTAAGACAGGGTGCAATGTCGGTTGTAGAATATTACAACCTCGTTAACAAAAAATTGACACTATTAATAAACAAAACTATCATGACACACGGAAATAACGCAGACTTAACAAAAGAACTAAACAAAAAAAATAGGGCACACGCCCTACGAATTTTTATAACAGGATTAAATACCCCACTGAGAGACATAATATTTTCTCTAAACCCACAAGATTTACCTGATGCCTTAGCAAAAGCTCAAGAACTAGAATCTAACAACCAAAGAGCCCGGTTTGCTCAAAACTTCATGTATGATAAAAACAGGGTGAAGCCAACAATACACAAACAATAACTTAAGGTTTCCTCAAAGGAACAACGCTCTCAATAATAATATAAATTATAATTTTCCGAAACCAACTCCTATGGATATAGATTCATCTGTATCCAGAATTTACAATAGAGATTTTAATATGAGGGCAACAAAGCACTAACAATTTTTACCAACAACAAAAGAAATAACAATTTTAATCAAAATGTAAAACCTATGCAAACAAATACAAACTTCCAGGCCAATAGAGGGCAAAATCAGGAAGCACATGGGGTAAAGCGGCATAGAGAAAGTATTAAAAGCTTTCGCCCGCAAGAAAAGAGCCAGAGAATTAATAATATGAACGAGAGCCACTTTTTTAGGCGAAGAGGGGAGGAACTCCCCTTTCTCAAATTACACGACTCAAAATTAAATAAAAACTTAAAAGCTCTAGGTGATACGGGAGCAACCTCATGCTACATTAAGCCTGGGAATTATAATAATAAAAACGAATTAGCCATTTATAAGCGCATAAAAACTGTGAATGGCTATTCCATAATCAAATTTTACCACTTAATTACCTTATTTGGAGTCGAAGAAATCTTCTATGAAATAGAGAGATTAGAATCGGATATCCTTTTGGGATACAATTCCTTAAAAATATTGAGGCACTTATCGATGGGTCCAATGGGAAAATTAATTACAGGGTAAAAAAATAATTTGGAAAATGAAAATAAAAGTATGAATATTTATTTTGAAAAAATTAAAGAACAAGAAGCTTCTAGAAAACCAGCCGATGATAATACCGGCAAATTAAATAAAAAACAAGTAAGGAAGGGCTAAGTTCGGGTGTCACCGAACATTTTATACTCTCACATGATAAGGTGATAATCGAGATTTCATTATCCGTCATTTACATATTTTTCAAATACCGTATTTGTGTAAAGTTTTATTCCGCTATCATCATTGGTTCCTAATGTACTATATATATTATACAGAGAAGGCATCAGATGGAATTCGAAATAGCGTTATATTGGAAGAAGGCGGGGTGGTGAACCGATTTCACCCATATTTCGTACGTGTCATCAGGGTGTTAAGAAAATATTATATACCGAATTTCATTGAAATCGGTCTAGTAGTTCCTGAGATATGGTTTTTGGTCCATAAGTGGGCGAAGCCACGCCCATTTTCAATTTTTAAAAAAAGCCTGGGTGCAGCTTTCTTCTGCAATTTCTTCCGTAAAATTTAGTGTTTCTGACGTTTTTTGTTAGTCGGTTAACGCACTTTTAGTGATTTTCAACATAACCTTCGTATGGGAGGTGGGCGTGATAATTATCCGATTTCTTCCATTTTTGAACTGTATGTGGAAATGCCTGAAGCAAACGACCTTATAGAGTTTGGTTGACATAGCTATAGTAGTTTCCGGGATGCGTACAAAAAACTTAGTAGGGGGCGGGGCCACGCCCACTTTTCCAAAAAAATTACGTCCAAATATGCCCCTCCCTAATGCGATCCTTTATGCCAAATTTCACTTTAATATCTTTATTTATGGCTTAGTTATGACACTTTATAGGTTTTCGGTTTCCGCCATTTTGTGGGCGTGGCAGTGGGCCGATTTTGCCCATCTTCGAACTTAACCTTCTTATGGAGCCATGGAATACGTGTACCAAGTTTCATCATGATATCTCAATTTTTACTCAAGTTACAGCTTGCACGGACGGACGGACGGACGGACGGACGGACAGACAGACATCCGGATTTCGACTCTACTCGTCACCCTGATCACTTTTGTATATATAACCCTATATCTGACTCTTTTTAGTTTTAGCACTTACAAACAACGGTATGTAGAACAAAACTATAATACTCTTCAGCAACATTGTTGGTGAGAGTATAAAAATGAGTATCCGGTATGGAGCAGGCAATTTCCATATCCCTTATCTGTAGACTCGTTTGTTAATGAAGAAATAAATAAAATGATTAACGATAATATAATAAGACCTAGTAAAAGTCCATATAACTCCCAATTTGGGTGGTATCAAAAAGGTACAAATGATAATGGAACACCAAAAACTTAGAATGATAATTGACTACAAAAAAAATAAATGAGCATACAATTTCTGATCGTTATCCGATTCCGGGTACAAACGTAATACTGTCTAATCTAGGCAAAAGCAAAAATATTTTTCAACAATTGATCTAGAATCAGGTTTTCATCAACAGCTTTTTCCGTTAATAATGGTAAATATGAGTTTTTGAGGATGCCTTTTTAAGTTAAAAAATGGCCCTAGAATTTTCCAAGAGAGAGCAATAGACGATATATTGCGAGAACATATAGGAAAAATCTGTCACGTTTATATGGATCATATAATTATTTTTTCGAAAAACGGAACTCAACACTTAAAAGATTTAGTAACAATTAAAAAATATTAAAAAATGCTAATATGAAAATTTCATTAGAAAAAATCAAAATTTTTCGCGGATGAAATAGAGTTTTTTAAGTTATATAATAGCTCAAAAATGCCATCATTGGAATTTACTCTAGATAAGGAAGGAATATCTGCATTGAATAAATTAAAAAAAACTATTGGCTTCAGAAGTGGAATTGGTACAGCCGACTACTAGTAGTTGGGGACTATCGAATAAAAACAATCAGAGTTATTCGATAGTTCAGCTTTTCATTCATTCGATAGTTTTCAAGAAATCACTCATTCGAATTTTTCGTTCATACCAATTTTTCGTTCAAAACGAATATTTTGTTCGATACTATTTTTTCATTCATTACTATTTTTTCGCTATTGAATGATTTTTCGAATGAATGATTTTATGCAAGTAGATATCTAGCAAAGATTTTTTGTACGAATTCATTTATTCCATTTCAAGTAAATTGTATTATATTCAGCAAATGTACGAATAATGCTTAAATTATGTGTATTTGAAAATTATGTTGAATGATTTATGTTGAATTATGTGTGATAATGGAAATTCAATTGAATGCATGTATGAGTGGTAGAAGTTAATAGATTTCAGTGAAAAGTAATAATAATAATAAATATAGACTTATAAAGCGATAATGTAGGAGGCATCGCCAAATTAATAAGATGACTAAAGTAGACTCATATGGTCATCGGTATTTGGCAAGATTAAATGACAGTTTCTAGTCGGTTTGATAAAATCCAATGGCTTTGAATTAAGCAGGTTGGCAACTTGGTTATGTATTGCGATTCGAAATTGTAGCTATGTATACATTCACTTAACCGTTTTAACTGTTGGTATTATTTGCAGCATCAATAGTAAAACATTTGAATTGGGTCGCAACTTATATTAATATTGGTATTAGATTTTTAATTGCAGTGTTTTCTGTGGTAATATAAAATGTATTTATGTATTTTGTAAAGAAATGCTGAAAATGTTTTTATACATAATTAGATAATACAAAAATGCGCCCTGGATTAAAGAGATCAGCCGTGTGGGAGTTTTTTTACTAATAATGGTAATAACGTCAACTGCAATATTTGTAAAAAAATTTAAAGTTTGCTGGTAACACATCAAATATGAACGATCACCTACGACGAAGGCATCCATCATCACATAGTGTGGAGGAGACTTCTTCGGCGATAGTCGAACGAGCACCTGCTGCAAGTGACTTAGATATGCCAAGCTGTTCTTCAACGCAAAGAGTTGTGAACTTAACAGTGGAAACTATTGAAAGTGAGATAAGTAGTACTTCTTTGGTACCTCCTGTGAACGTAGAAACTACAAGTTCTTCAACAATACCCAGTAGAAATGTTTCAGGTGGAGGACCATTAAAAAGAAGGGCAATGCAAGCAAAATTATTTGTTACAAGCACGCGACCTGAGCTTTCGGAAACTGAAAAGAGAAGTATAGATGAGTCTCTTATTAAAATGGTTACAAGAGATATGCAGCCACTCTCTATTGTTGAAAATGAAGGATTTCGAGAATATACAAAAAAGCTTCAGCCTTTGTATTCAATCCCAAACAGAAAACTTCTTTCCAACACTATGTTGCCTTCAAAATATAACGAGCCACGGAAAAAGCTTCATGCCATTTTGCAAAATATTTCACACCTTTCTATAACAACAGATATGTGGACTACTGACAGCCAGAAGTCTTTTTGTCTGTAACTAGTCATTTCATTTGGGAAAGCAAAATGAACTCAGCAGTCCTGGCAACTAAAGAAGTGTTCGGCTCACATACTGCTCAAAATATAGCCACAGAATTAAATAGCATTTTTGACGAGTGGTCAATTTTTAACAAAATAGTGACGATAGTGAGTGATAACGGTGCAAACATTCAAAAAGCGTTAAAGGGATATACAACTGCAAAACACCACCACCCATGTGTCGCTCACACCTAAATTTATGCGTTGTGGATGCTGTAAAGACTGCTCCTCAGATTTTAGAGCTTATAACGAAATGCAGAGCTATAGTAACATATTTCCATCATAGCTCTCAAGCAGCAGAAAAACTTAAAAATATGCAAAAGTTAAAATGAGAGTAGCTGAACTTAAGATGAAGCAAGACGTTGCTACTAGATGGAACTCTGGCCTTATAATGATGGAACGTATATGCTTGATAAAAGAACCGCTCTCTGCTGTACTAACTTCCTTACCAAGTGCACCGAACTTTCTGAATGCATCAGAATGGGAAAGGTTACGTGATTCCATCACTGTATTGAAGCCGATAGAGCATATGACAACAGAACTTTCAGCACAAAACTACCCAACGATGTCACTAGTGGTGCCTATAGTCAGAGGACTGTAATATGCAATAAGATCCCAACAAATGAAAACCACGGACGGAGAATGCCTGAAAAGTAGTTTGTTGGAAGTTATTTCGCGAACACATGGACAAATTGAGTCTACCAAGATGTGTGCCAAATCGACCTTCTTAGACCCACGGTTTAAAAAGATTGCCTTTGGAAATGAAAGTAACTCTAGTAATGTTCAAAAATGGTTGGGAGAAGAGGTATCAGCATTCATACAGCTGGAACCAAAGGGCTGCTACAGCCCCAGTAATAGAATTACCCGCGGATAAAAAGTAAATTATCTCTTTGGACTCTACTTAACCAAGAAGTAGCGGAAGCTTAAAACTATTTGTCACAACGCCCCTAGTGTTAATGCACATATTTCTTTGGAACAATATCTTAGACAAGATTTCGTTGAGAGACATCAAAACCCTTTTAAACTATTGGGACAGCAAAAGGCAACTTTTCCAGAACTCTACGAGCTTTCCAAAAATATTTATGTACACCTGCTACTTCAGTTCCTTCCGAAAGGGTTTTTCTAATGCTGGGCAAATAATAAATGATAGAAGAAATAGACTTAAAGGTGAAAGTTAGATCAAATAATATTTTTAAAATAGCAATTTTAATATATAATTAATATTTTTTTGCGTTCTTCTGATATTTATATTTATTTTATATGATATTGAATATCTTTTCTGTGCTTTACTATTTTTATGTTTTATTAAAATATCGAATTAAATTAAACCTTTGTATCGGTTTAAGTAAAAATGAATAAAATTCCAGTACTTTTTTGTTGTTTGAAGAGCACGCCTTGCTTAGTTATTGAATTTGATTAAATAAATGAATGAATGAATGAACGAAAAAAATTCATTCGATAGTCAAAATCATTCTAGTCATTAACAATCGATAGTTGAAATCACTTGATAGTTCCCAACACTACCGACTACTCAAAACATCTACGCATCGCATCTAACGTAGCAATGGGTGCGGGTACTATCACAAAGGGGTAAGCCAATTTACCTTCATTTCAAAAACTTTTAATAAAACAGAAAAAAATTATGCAACTAATGAAAAGAGCTTTATGCCATTGTTTGGGCATTAAAAAGTCTACGAAATTACTCTATGGAGTAACCAATTTGGAAATACATACTGATCACCAACAATTAACATTTGCTTTATCGCCTCGCAAACCTAATCCAAAAATGAAAAGATGGCACGCAATTATAGGAAGAATTTTCTCCAAAATTTGTATACCAACCCGATAAATCCAATATTGTAGCTGACGCATTGTCGCGTCTTGAATTATATAACATTTCCGATGATTCCTCTAAAGTCAGGAATCTCAACATTCAGCACAGAGTAGTGAAAGCGTTCAAATACAGGAAACACAAAAACACATTAATCAATTTAAATAACAAATAATATTGTGTAAGAACAGATTTACGGTCCATGAGTTAATTGAAACCTTTGGAAATAAAAGGCATTTAATAGAATTTGATACAGTAGAAAACTTATTAACAATTTTGAAAGAATATATTCAGCCAAAGTTAGTAACAGGGATTCACTGCACAGTTGAAGATTTGCATGAAGTCCAAGAACCTCTCAAACAAACTTTTCAAATTTGTATTTACAAAACATCAGTCCGGATTAATGAACAAAACCCATAATAGAGCTTATCTAAGCATGTTAAACTATATTACTGGCCAATGAAAGAATATGTTAGTTAATAGAAAATAACAATAGGTGAACAAAAAGATACAGCACTCACCACTGCGTTAAATTAAATAAAACATCCGGATTATTTTCTTATACATTTAGGCTTTCAACAATTTTATTTAAATTTAAATTTATTGATTTTATTGTATAATATAATATTATTAAATATAATATCGACGGGCGAGGCGGTGATACTCTAAATCCCAGGACACGGATCGTGGCTGATTTTAATTGAGGAGAAAAGCGTGAGGTGTCGACGCTGACGTGATGTCGAGCGTAATGAAATTTGTGCGAACGGATTGTTTAGAACGAATAGATGCACGGATGCGTGTAACGATGTATAACATATGAATCTGCTATCCTGTTGTCCATCCTTTTTGTTCAGTGGGTTGGACAGGTGTGGTGAGTTGAGTTGGTGTTGTGTTATTGTGTCATCGGCTGTGGTCTATTGTACTGTAGCATTAGGATGCGCCAGTTTTACCGAGTAGAGGGGTGGATGCTTAACTATTTAAACATCCTGGGCCCCCTAGGCGAATATTTTACCTAGTTTTATATATGTATATATATTTTCTATTGCATGTATTTCGGCGTACTGCTAGTAGAGTTGCCGAGAGCGCAGAATACATGCTGTAAATCCTGAAAATGCCTTTGGTTTTAAACATAATATTAGTTGGTTATTTATCTACTTTTAGGTGCGTATGGTTCAGACCTATATTTTGCAGTGAGTTTATCCGACCTATTGTTATAGTAAACATGTTTATGCGTTGTTTGCGTTTATTCATTTCATTTGCGGTTATTTAAATTTTTTATTTTATCGGTATGGGGTACCGGTTGTTTATTATTTACCTTTCTATGCTATCGGCTTATAAAGGATAGTGTACAGTATACTCTCGAAAAGTAAATCGATTGATATTTTGGGTAATTTACTTTTCGAATAATTTACTTTTCCAAATATATACATAAATTATCTGTTTTTATAATATTAAATGCATTTTTAAACTTAAAAAATTCATTCATTTATTTGCTTCAATAAAACATATGGATTTACATGAAAAACATATGTATTTATTATGAAGAGAAAAAATTTTGAATATTCTTTTGTTTTTTTTCTTTTGCAATATATTTTCTGACCATTTTTGTACGACAATTCAAAAAGTCTGACACCTGATTTGCATCGTTTTCATTTTTAAACCAGTGGATCAAGTTGTTTACGCTTTGAATTGCTTCCGCATATGTCACTTTGGGTTCCTGGCTGACTTCTTCTCCATCTGAAGTGTCTGACAAAATTTCTATTTCATCAGCAGTTTCTTTCTCGTCATTCAGTTTTCAATGTCCTCACTTTCAATTACAATGTTATTACCCACCCTCTCCAACAATAATGACACTTCCTGGAGTAATTGAGCGTATTCGTCATTCACACTCGTTTCCAATAAGTTGAGCCAATGGATTATTATCTTCCTCATCGTACTCATTACCATCCACTTTCTTATTTTGTTCCATGCGTTGATCCAGACGGTTTTTGGCAATTCGTCCCAAACCGACTTTTAGCTTAACATTATTGCATCACTGAAATGGAATGTTGCTTTTAATGTTAATGCAATGGTCAAATGTTCCTGTGCAATAATGTTGCATAAAAGTTTGCTTCTGTAGCCAATTTAACTAGCCTTATCGGATTTGATCCATTGGTATTGTAGGTATGTACATATGTAAGGCAATAGCAAAACAAAAAAATTTAGCACAAACAAATGAGGAACTAAAACGGTAAGTACATATGTACATATCTCAAAGTTTATTTACTAAACAGACGCGATAAACAAGAGAGTAGAATGTTTTTGCAACATCGTAAAAACGCTGCTTGCTTCGTTTCGAATTTTTATCACACACTCTGAAAAGTAAATTAAAAATTAGCTTTTTCGAGTTGCATGTGTAATCTTAAAGGCGATTAACTTTTCGTGATTATTTACTTTCTGAGAATATACTTTTCCGAGTATACTGTAACCCCACGCCTGGCTCAGATGTGGCCAGAATGGGTACTCTTCAGCTCTAGATTTAGGACTTTGAAATTAAAGGAATCTTGGGAGAGCGTGGCCGTGAATGGAGAACGGCTTCGATTCATAGAGTAGAAAAATCTTCATTCATCATAATTAATGCTGTGTAGAGCCGATTTCCCTAACTCACCCAGTTGAGAAGCGCTTGCATAGATGCGACCTTTGCGTTTTGTAAGTGTAGGTGCGTCACTTTATCGCATTGGGAGTAAGGGGATCCCTTAACTTCCTTTTGAGATTTTATTTATTTTTGAAACTTAATTAAAATGTCAATTTTTCACTTTTGATACAAGTGTGTATTTTATGTTTTAGGACGTATGCACTAATTTGGCCTTTTTGTAGCCCGCCACCGCTCTAGGAGTTTGTTCAGAATTTTTCTCATTATTGGCGAAAGCCATCCTGCGAGGCCGAAAAGTTGTATGTGCTTTAATTAATTTGGACTGTCAGAGTAACTCTGACTTTGTTTTATACCAATTTGTGGATTATTGGAAATTGTGGCTCTAGTGGTAGTCGTACGACGTACCGGCCATTATTTGATCAGTGGTTGTGGCTTTAGAGAGTGCTCACAATACTGATCTTTTATAGTTTTGTTTGTTATTGGAAGTTTTCTTAACGTTTGTATTTCCTTAACTGTGAATTAAAGGTATTTGTTTTATTGATCCCATAGAAGTAGCAGCGACTTTTCTGGTAATGCGGCAGTGCAAATGTTTACCAAAATTGGGTCCCAGCTGTCTGTAGGAATATTTAGTCGATAGGACCGACAAACAATTTGAAACAGTGGATTCTAGTTTGATGAATTCTACACTTGTTCCTTTCTTAACTTTTGGCAATTTCATTAGTGTCATTACTTGTTTATCGACCATTATTCTTTTATTTTCATATCTCGCTTTTTAGAGCTTCCCAAGCCAAATTGAAATTGTCGTCATTTAATGCGAACTGTTTGACTATTTTGTATCTGAGGTGATACATGCGCATGTGATAATTGAGGATGGTTTATGTACACGGCCGTGAACATGTTCCGGAAGGACGGACATTCTTCAAAATCTCCGTAAAAGGTTTCTGTGTCACATGCAGGCAGCTCAAGTAGATGCCTGAACTTGCCTTTGACGGTTATTTGTGGCAGCTCTACTCTACTGTGGGGAGTGGGTGCAATTGCTTTTATTAGCTTTAATTGATCGGAGATCATAGTTTTCGTTTCTTCATTCTGGTCCAAGCGGTTTTCGTATATTGCGTAAGCCGATTGTTTCAAATTTTGGTGGTAGGTCTGAATCGTCAGATTCTACTATGACGTCATGAGCCGTTTGGAGGCGGTCCAGAAATTTTAATGCCGGTGTACACGGACTTTTTCGTCTGAAATCATTTTTGGAACTTTTCGCAACTGGAGTTGTTTTAGATTCCTTTGAGTCTGAGCTCATTTAAAAGATGTATATAATAAATCAAAACGTCCTAGTGAAAACTAGACTTGTAGATGTTTTAAAAATATTTCGTATATTAAATTGTTTAAGTACCTGCGCACTTCACCTTTATCTTTTGGCACACTTACCACTTTCACTTTCTTAAGTAAAAACACTCGGTTAGGCTATAAGGGTAATTTTGTATGGATTTAATTTATCCTTTTAATCCCTGTACAAAATCTCAACAAAATCTGAGTAAGGTTATTTATTACAAATAATATGGATCGATTTTCAAATTAAAAAGAGTGTGCGGAACTATACTGATCGAGGCGCGAGGTCAAGCGGCGATACGTATGCTTTGTTCGTAGATCAAAACGAGACTGGAGAAAAACTTTTAAGTTGACCCTTTTGACAGTTGATATGTGTTTTCGTTTGTGGATGTCCTCTCGCGTGTGGGTGGTGGAATGTGGGTTCTGTGTGTGTGGTGTGTTGGTGTAGTGGCATTAGGGGGGCGGCTTATCTCATTTAATACCATAAATGTTGAATAGAAGAGTCTTTTGTATACAAGAGTTTCAAAAAATCAATAAAACCGATGGGTTTTGATAAACCGAGAATCAAATAATATTTTCGTTTATATATGTATATATTTATGTACATATATGTATGATTAGACGAGAACTCTTATGCCGGGCCATAGACCACAAGTAAACTGCACAAGTCCTAGCACTGTGGAAAAAACTACGACTCCGCACCATACAAACAAACTGTGCAAGTTTTTATTTAATGTTGAAAACAAAACAGACAACATGTGTAAATATTGCGCGATAATATTAATCGCTTTTAGCGATAAAAACGAGAAAAAAGGAAAAGAAGTGTGTGGAGTAAACAATGGTTTTAAAAGAGACAAGTTAGGGCAGCAGAAAATATTGAAAGAACTAGAATTTTCAGCGGAAAGTGATTTTAAAATTATGTAAGAATGAGCAAAGAAACTTTTGATGAATTGTTGGCAAAAGTGGCCCCACTAATAAAAAAAATGATACAATTATGAAAAAGCGATTCCTGTGCATCATCGTTTGGCCTTGACGTTGCGGTTTCTGGCAAGTGGCAACAGTTTGAGGACTTAAAATTTCTAACAGCCATTGCACCTATAGCAAACTATCAAAACCAACATGAAGAAGATTGGAAAAAGGAAGCTAATGCGTTTTACCAATGATGGAATTTTCCTTACTGTATCGGGGCGATGGATGGCAAACATGTTGCTATTACAAAACCCTGGAACAGGATCTTTCTACTTCAATTATAAAAATTCATTTCAATAGTTTTAATGGCTGTTGTAAATGCAAATTACGAGTTTTAATGGTAGATGTTGGCAAAAACGGACGCGCTTCAGATGCTGGAATTTTTAGTGATTCACTTTTTAAGAGTTTGAAGAACAACGAGCTCAAAATACCGTCTAAAGAGTGTCCTCCAGGTTGCGATACTGCATTACCCTATGTTTTTGTCGCAGATGACGCGTTACCTTTAACTGAAAATATAATGAAGCCGTTCAGCCATACTTCGATGATAAAAGATGAAATAATATTCAATTACCGACTGTCACGTGCGCGGGGCGTAGTTGAGAAAATACATTTGGAATTCTTTCATCAAGATTCAAATTTTGTTAAAAACTATTAATTTGTCACCCGATAAAACAACAATCATAGTCCTCACTTGTTGCCACTTACATAATTTTTAAAGAAAAAAATGACCAATTGTACGCCAACAGTAATCTTGCAGGTACAACAGAAACAGAAGTCCTAGCACCAGTAAATCGTACTGTTATAAGAAATCATGCAACTAATGCAAAAGATAAGTATAAGAAGCCAATTTTGTAAATACTTTAATTCTGAAGGATCTGTTTCATGGCAAAACAGTATACATATGTATATGAAAAACTCATAAACAAAAATGTCAATGTCAATTAAAATAATTTTTTAACCAATCACCAGAATTATATAATATAAACGACCAGTTTACAAAAACAAATAATTCTTTTTTATTTATTTTGCTCTAGTATTTAGTAATAACATCACATAAAAAAATTCACTTTAATTTCGGTATTTGGTAATGACAAAACATAAATAATTCACCTTAATTTCAGTACTATAAAAAATTTTTATTGAAAATTCGCGTAGAATCCCTGTATTGATTCCTGTGAGTTATATGTTGTTGGGTCATATGAATCATTTACAAGCTCTACTGGCGATGGAGTGGATACGAAAAGAAATTGCTGTTGTTGGTCTGGATTGAAAAATGTTGAATAATTCCTGTATGTGCGAATTATTCAAATTTCCAACTACATCAAAAACAAAACATCCGATATTAATTTACGCGCCAATATTTTTGTTGAGGCTCCATCTCTTTTAATTGCGCACCCAAAGATTTGGCAAGCCATCATCTGGGTCATTGTTGTTTTGTTGAGTTTACTGTTATTTTGTGATTTCAGGTGTTCGCACGCTATTTTAATTAAATTATCTTCCTCGGTAATTTTACGTTTTTTTAGTCTATGTTGTGTTGTTGATGTTTTTGGTGAAGTCTATAATTTAAAAAAATAAGTTTTACATATTTATGTGAATATTTATATATGTATATAGATTATATAAACTACTTATTTTACCTCTTCTAAACTATCATATTCCATTCAACATGTGCTAGGTGCACTTTCCTCTTGATCCTCGAGAAAATTTAGAGATATTATAGAACCATAATGTTGGCTCATAAATATCCTCAAATCCAGCTCCAGACTTTTCGCTTCTTTGCACTTTCTTGAATTCTTTTCTGTATGTTGTCCGATATGTATTAATTTTTTTAAACACCATATCTCTGTTTGCGTCGGGATATTTTTCTTATGCTTCAGCTTTTATTATTCTGTTGCTATATTCTTTGCTTTTTATTCGCCATAATGAAGGTGATTCTTTATAAAGTTCAAGGAACTCGGTCCAAAACTGTTTGTCATCGCTCATAATTAAAACTAATGCGTTGTTTCCTTTTTTGGTTTGATGTTAACTTCACAAAAACTGAAACAAAACTGAGCTAATTTCGCCATATACTACGCAAATTCACTGCGCAGTATTCAGACTTGTGTAAAAATATCAAAATCGTTTTGATATTGCTCAAACTATAGAAGGAACATAAAACATAGAGAAGGTGCAGGTTCGGCTAAGCGAACATTTGATAAATTTGCGACACGGAATCTCACCACACAAATGCAAATTCACGCTGTGAAATGTTTAACATTTTTAACAGTTCTCCACATATTCAACAAAGAATATGAAGAGAAATAAATACATTACGGCTTATGATGCCTTTGCATGTATGCGCAATCAGGGAATATTGAAGAAAATAAGTTCTTTGATATTCCATTTTTATAACGAAAAATAATGTGCCTACATAAATACAGCTCTCTCACATACTCAAGAATATGAAGAGACATAAATATGTATGCATGCTCCTTATGATACTCCCAACAACAGCATTGTGATATTTTCAGGGTTCAATTTTTGCTTTCGCAATGTATGCAAATACATATGTATGCTTTTGCGTTTTGCCGTCGGCATTTACATATTGGCATGTAATAATTATGATATGAGTATAATTTTGTATGAATGCATGCATAGTACTATTTACAGTCAATTTAGACTTGTATATTTAATCATTTAATTTGATTTTTACATAATATACTATACTAATAAATATTTTTGTATTATGTTTCTTAGTAATAGAAATTGAATTTATCACAACAATGCATATACTTATATATAAATATGTATATTGTCTATCATATTAATCTTATTATCTGCCCATATGATTGCTTGTATACGCATGTGCGCATTCAGAAATTCAAATCATGATTTTATCACTTATCAATACACATATTACATGTGCGCGCATTGAGCTGCATGTTCATACATTCATATATACTTATGTATATGTACATACATATATGTATTTGTATACACTTCCAAACAAATAATTCACAAGCATACAAACATACATACATATGCGTACACATACATATGAATATGTCATCAACAAAAATTGAAGCATTGTTCTACAAAAACAACAATTGCCTAAATAGCATAAGCATGGCAAGCCAATATGGCAGCCGAATTGGCGAAGCTCAAATGTAGTAAATTTTACAACAAAAACGATTTCATTCATAAACGCAGGCGCAAATTCCACAAGCGACCTCGTTTCATTCATAAAAACAGACGCCGTAACATCTCCCCGAGCATGCCTTCGCCTACAAGCGTCTTTTCGCGACGATGGCAAAAGCTAAAAATCATAAATTGAACAACTTTCTGATGATTCTTCACAGAAAGAAGTGACAAAAATGGCAACATAGCCGTTGTCGATTTACAATATTTGCCTAAAATATTTTTCCGTGACTCGCAAAAATCTGCGTCGATATGTATGCACGCGCATACATCTTCATACATATTTACGCTGGTTTGTAGGCGACGCTGTTCGAGCAGCAAGGGAAGCGGTAACAATCGGCGATCGTTTGTTAGTTTCTTTCGGCACAGCTCGAAAGTGTTTCGACACATAGAAGTACTGAACACAATGAGCGCGACCGACTGCAAACGAATATATTAGAATACACACGTTCTTAGGGACACAGTTATTGAGCCAGCTGCACAACTACATAACTGTGTCCATAAGAACGTGTGTATTTGACAGATGTCGCTTGCAGTCTGTCGTGCTCAATTTGTTCAGCACTTGACTCTTTGACAAAACGCAAGTTTCGGCCATTGGTTGACCGTGACAATGGAGATGCGAAAGAAGCGTACGACACTTGTTACTATGAATGTATGTACATATGTATGTATGTATATGGCTCGCATTTGCTTTCGTAAACATACTGACAAATGTGCCAAAGAAATAATATATGTATGTACATATGCACATATGCATGTGTCATAGAAATTCTATTGGAACAAATGTGGAAATGATAACGAAATAATGCGAATATGCAAATTTCATCAAGGTCATTAATTTTTTTTAAGAAATGGAAGGAATGAATGGAAGTGTTTATATGAGCACATTTAAGTTCATTTCATAATAGTCGAAATTAATATCATTTTTGAAATAATAATTTATGGAAAATTATTTTTTATTTAATTTTATAACATAAAATTTTTACCATTTTTCGGAAAATAATCACGCATATGTGACAATGGTTCATATAATACAAAATAAGCATGCATACATATGTATGTCACTCAGAGAATGCTTTTTTACATTCTCGTGTGATTTTGTATATATTTTTCTACAAAGCAATTCTCTTTATTCATTCTCGCATGAATTCAGTCGCTTTACATATATTTCTGTCATTGCACATGCTCAATTCTGCTAAATAGCAGCGAGAATGGTGAAATTCCGTGTCGCAATTTTATAAGCTCTGTTAACCGCCCAATCGAACATCATACAGAATTCAATTTGCGCCTTCTCTATGTTTTATGTTCTCTGGCTGAACCAGAACACAATGAGCGCGACAGACTGCAAGCGACATCTGTCAAATACACACGTTCTTATGGACACAGTTATGTAGTTGTGCAGCTGGCTCAATAACTGTGTCCCTAAGAACGTGTGTATTCTAATATATTCGTTTGCAGTCGGTCGCGCTCATTGTGTTCAGTACTTCTTTGTGTCGAAACACTGACGCGACGATAAAGCGCCACAACATTGTGTTGTTGGTAGAAAATCCGAGCTGTGCTGAAAGAAACTAACAAACGATCGCCGATTGTTACCGCTTCCCTTGCTGCTCGAACAGCGTCGCCTACAAACCAGCGTAAATATGTATGAAGATGTATGCGCGTTGCATACATATCGACGCAGATTTTTGCGAGCCACGGAAAAATATTTTAGACTAATATTGTAAATCGACAACGGCTATGTTGCCATTTTGTCACTTCTTTCTGTGAAGAATCATCAGAAAGTTGTTCAATTTATGATTTTAGCTTTTGCCATCGTCGCGAAAAAAAAGACGCTTGTAGGCGAAGGCATGCTCGGGGAGATGTTACGGCGTCTGTTTTTATGAATGAAACGAGGTCGCTTGTGGAATTTGCGCCTGCGTTTATGAATGATTTCGTTTTTGTTGTAAAATGTACTACATTTGGGCTTCGCCAATTCGGCTGCCATATTGGCTTGCCATGCTTATGCTATTTAGGCAATTGTTGTTTTTGTAGAACAATGCTTAAATTTTTGTTGGTGACATATTCATATGTGTACGCCTATGTATGTTTGTATGCTTGTGAATTATTTGTTTGGAAGTGTATACAAATACATATATGTATGTACATATACATAAGTATATATGAATGTATGAACATGCAGCTCAATGCGCGCACATGTAATATGTGTATTGATAAGTGATAAAATCATGATTTGAATTTCTGAATGCGCACATGCGTATACGTGCAATCATATGGGCAGATAATAAGATTAATATGATAGACGATATATTTATGTATATGTATATGCATTGTTGTGATAAATTCAATTTCTATTACTAAGAAACATAATACAAAAATATTTATTAGTATAGTATATTATGTAAAAATCAAATTAAATAATTAAATATATGTATGTACAAGTCTAAATTGACTGTAGATAGTGCTATGCGTGCATTCATACAAAATTATACTCATATCATAATTATTACATGCCAATATGTAAATGCCGACGGCAAAACGCAAAAGCATACATATTTGCATACATTGCGAAAGCAAAAATTGAACCATGAAAATATCACAATGCTGTTGTTGGGAGTATCATAAGGAGCATGCATACATATTTATGTCTCTTCATATTCTTGAGTATGTGAGAGAGCTGTATTTGTACACATTTTTCGCTGGTTAAAAATGGAATATCAAAGAACTGGTTTATTTTTCTTCAATATTCCTTTTTGATGCGCATACATGCAAAGGCATCATAAGCCGTACGTATTTATTTCTCTTCATATTCTTTGTTGAATATGTGGAGAACTGTTAAAAATGTTAACATTTCACAGCGTGAATTCTGTATTTGTGTGGTGAGATTCCGTGTCGCAAATTTATCAAATGTTCGCTGTCGAACCTGCACCTTCTCTATGTTTTATATTCTCTGACTGAATCATTTTAGATATGAATATGAACTAAATGAAATTGGCCTAGCGTGTTATACTATTTTAAATTCAATTAAATTTGAAATAATAAAAAATAAAATGAATGAAAATATACACCTTTAACTAAAAAAATAATTAGTTATTATAGCTGGCAAAAAGAAGTTTACATAAAAAATATATATTGTTGACATTGTATTGGCTATAAACAATTGGTTGAAGCTGCTATACAAGCCGAACAGATCGGAATCAAGGGCTTGTATGGAAAACTTTCGTATTTGACGTGGTATCTTCACGAAATTTGGCACGGCTTACTGCTTAAGGTAACAATATAATCTCCAAAAAAAATTATTCAGAACGAATTACTATAGCATATATGTAGCTTCAATACAAGCTGCACACATAGTTACTAAGAGAAATGCACCTGTGAAGGGTATTTAGCTTCGTGCAAACTGACCTAAGTTCTTTTTCTTGTTTTATTTTGTTTTACCCTTACCATTGGTGGGGGAAATAAAAATATATATGTAATATAAAAGAATCTTTTCTTGGCTGAGATTGCATTTCAAATCTGCTTTTATTTTTGTTGAGCAGCTCCTTTTTATACAAAATTCTTAACCAATGTTTTTAAATTAATTATCAGACCAACGCATAACACATAATAAGTGGGCGTTATCTTATCGAAAAATACATGTAGTATTTTATCAGCAAATGCATTTGTGTATATTTCTTGCTAGTGTGCATCTATTGCACTTCTATTTGTTTGTTTATATAAGTATGTATGTGTGTGTGACTAAGGCACTTGAAGATTTTATGATGAAGAATACAATAACCACCATAAGGGTTGTTTTTCTGTATTGTATTCTTATCACATATCTTCTGTTTGCTGCATTTTTTGTGCAGTCAACTGATAGTGGACTGTATATTATTGTTCAAGTAATTGAACATACTGCCGAGGGTCAAACAATGTGGTTACAATAATATAATAATTATTATTTTTGTTTCGTACATTTATGCAATTAATTACAATTAATTACAAATTATGTGTTAAAA